>NC_069003.1:29358855-29359265 GCF_001194135.2 Octopus bimaculoides
CAAATTGAGATCGTGGAGTCGTTCATGAGAACCATCATCGTATATATATATATACATAGTCTACACACATTCGTGTACGCATGCATAAACATGTATGTCTTTCCGTCTGTCGCTCTCTTACTTTTAATCTCTCCTTCTTTCACTTCCTCCTCATTTCTCTGTCTCTGTCTGGGTCTCTCTCTCTCTCTCTCTCTCTCTCTCTCTCTCTCTCTCTCTCTCTCTCTCTGACTTTGTGTGTGTGCCTCTCTGTCTCTCTCTCTCATCTTGTCCCTTTCTGTAGTTTGTTTTTTTATCAACATTACTGTGTATTTTTCTGTATATATATCTCTTCATGGGTTTATATAGGTATACATATGTACGCGTGTGTATGTGTGTGTATGTTCGTGTGTCTGCTTCTTTCACTATATAAT
>NC_069003.1:29359275-29363927 GCF_001194135.2 Octopus bimaculoides
TAGGTATACATATGTACGCGTGTGTATGTGTGTGTATGTTCGTGTGTCTGCGTCTTTCACTATATAATTCCTCATAAAACCAAGTAATATCGTTCCCTGTTATTTTATGATGAATTCGTGTATTCTAACTGTGTAACCGAGACGAGAAAATGTAGAAGAGACTCGTGATGAAAACATGGTTTTATGACTTAGTATAAAAATTCCAATTAATTATATTCACTGTCTGTTCTTGCAAAAATCAACGTAAGCAAACAGAAAGCAAACACAAAAAAACCCCACAAAACTTATCGCTCGCACTGACCAACACATACACTTCGGTAATGTTTCGCTAGAAAGTAAAAAAGAATTATGACATACTATTTACAAAAATAAACAAGTAAATTAAGTAATACTATTGTCGTATGGTTAAGTGGTTAAGAAGCTAGACTCACGATCGTAAGATTTTGGCTTCAATCCTTCGACCGCTCAAAACACTTCCTTCCACGTTCCTGCTGTCCACACAGCTGGCAAGAATGAGTAACCCTGCAACGACCAGCGCCCACTTCGTTTGAAAGCATATACGCCACAGAAACCGGGAAATTGGCTCGATGAGTCTATAGGACCCAAGAAGGAGATCTTCCAGCGATATTATAGTACACAAACACACCCGTTCACACACTTACATATACATTGGGGCTCTGATTCCAAAGCTACCATTATTGATATCACGACAGATTTATATGCCTTTTCGATATTCATTAATATAATGCGCAGCAAACGTGTATATTACAAGGACAGAAGTTAAAATCGCACGATAGGGTAGCTGGTATACCCTTTATAGATTTATATAACTACCTCAGCAATTTGACACAGTGCACGCAATGAAAGGTGTGGACCTTTTGAAGATAGACAATATAAACAATTCCTTAGAGCAGATAAGTAGAGGTGTTTCCAGGACATTGACTGTCTCTTAATCTCTGTGGAGTGATCAGCCATTTGCACGTTAATTTCACGAGTAGCTGTTCCATTGACCAGGTGAATTGGAATTCTAGACGTCGCTACTGACGGAGTACCACCTAAATTTCATAATCTCTCGTTTCTTTCTTCCATTCATACATAAACTACATGCATTACTGTACACATGCATAAACATACATGTTTGTCTTTTCGTCTGTCACTCTTTCACTTTGAATCTCTTATTCTTTCATTCTCTCCCTCTTTCTCTCTCTTTCCTTCTCTCTCTCTCTCTCTCTCTCTCTCACTTTTCATTGATATTTTATATTGGGTCCATTCAATTTCTCTTGACTTAGTTGAGAACGTATTCTACATAAATATTTGAAACAATGCCTCTCTTTATCTAAAGCTTTAAAAACATGTTTCATTAAATCTTGTTTTAATAAGATATGCTACAATATAATTTCTGGTCTTACAAGGTATATGTTTATGGTGTTGCTTTTTCGAACATAAAAGTTTCTTCTTCCAGTTATTCTTTTCTCAACAAGTTGCATCTTTCAGCTGCGCTATCAAATAAACATACAAACTATGAAATAATCTAGTGCAACCGTTTTTCTTGTCCAAACTACGTGTAAATCATTTTCAAACCAGAAATAGTTGAATTTAGTTGGTTTTGTTTTATTTTCAACTCCATAACTGCCTTTCGAATGTAATAAGTGGCCAAGCAAACTTTTCCATATTTTCCGAGAGTAATGGAAAGTCGCCATTTGTCTGATACATATAAACATCCCTTTGCCTTTCACAACCCATTAAGAGTATGAAAATATAAAGAACCGCAGCAGAAGCTTTTTCTTTGTTCTAAAATGCAATCGCGGAGCTATTGGATTAATATTTAAACAACTTGAATTCCAATAATACTGCTGATATCTTTCTATCTAAATCGTAGATGTGGTCGTTTAATTCAGATTGAACGAATGGTTTTGGTTTCATATGGCCTTTTGTCATTCAGTAGTTTAAATATTAGTAACATCCATATAACTTTCATCTAATATCAATCTCTCAGATACATAAATAAAAGATCAGGATATGCAACAGAATGAAGTGTACTGACTGTGATGAAAGACGTTTTCGTAATCATATTTTTTTTGTCATTTTTATTTGGATCTATCTCCAATTAACACTTCATTAACAAGCCAACGTTCAGCTATGAGTTAAATGGAATGTCATTGAAGGAAGTCTATGCACAAAACCATCTGACCTCAAAGTCGGTCTTTTCTATGATGTGATCAGCTTGGTGCGCTTTTGACCAGGTATCAGAAGATGTACCCACGGACCACAAGCATTTGGCATGTCAAGTTCATCAATGTAAAGAATATTCTCAACTCTCACCCGGATTATGCATTTAGCACTGGCTATTTGATATACAGCCAATCGCCTGTCTCCTGTCAGCATTTCGTGAATACGATCGATGTTTTCCTCGGTGGTGCAATTTCAGTTCGACCAAAACTTGGGTCTTCTTCAAAACTTAACCATTGCTTCCGAAACTCACTTGCCCACATTTGAACTGTTGCTAAACCTGGGCCTCATCCTCTAATGTAGCAACCATGTCATCATGAATGTCTTTGGAGCCTAAACCCATTTTTCTGGAGGTACTTGATAACAACAGGATGTCAGAATTTGAACACTTTCAAGAGAAGTCTCTACTAGTTAATGTTGAATTCTTGTTTGAACAATCAGACGTAAGTGTACTTAGAAAGAAGCAACGCAGTTATTGATAAGTGTTGAAAGTAATGCACGCAAGGTTTCCCAGCCTTAGCATCACTCCGTCATAATCAATTTATAAACTCTTCAGGCCATCATCATCATCATCGTCAGTAGCAGCAGTGGCGTATTTAGTCCATTCTAGCAGATATTCGATGCAGGCTCAACAAAGAGAATTAATGGCTTTACTAATTTCCATCCAAAACGGTTATATATTCCCTACTAGCCATTTTTTTAAAAAATAATTTTCCCTTTGTTGGCTGTTGCAAATTGTAACCAGATACATGAAGGGATTATATTCAGGCTGTGCAGGCACGCCACTCTTACTGAACATTTATTAGCGCGTAATTGATCCTGTGTACTTGAACATACAATCAGTTTAACATTGCAATATAAAGGGAAGTTCATACTTACAGTGATTTGCGTTAGTGATTTAACTATACCAGCCAAATGAAGCAGTCTCAAATATATTTTGAACATTTCTGCTAATCACGCGACGTTTTAGTGTTTATAAGCTTTCTTCGTGCGAAGCAGATTATTTGATCTTCAACCTCTCTGAGCCGGAAGCAATTCTCAATTGATATTTCTCTATTATAAGAATCCATACCAAATGCTTTCTGTGCTTTTAGGGAGTTAATCTGGAAACGCTAATCAATAAAAATGTGTTGTACAGTTTGCTATGAAGTAGTGTGGGTGTATTTCCTTGTTATCTTCTTATTTCTTTACAGCCTTGGTCTGTAATACTTGTACGTTAATACAAAAAGTAGACGGGTAGACTATATAGGACTCGGAAGAAGTTCACTCTTTAAATGCGAAAAACAATTTCATCGATATTACAGAAATGATCTTAAAAGGCTACCCATAAACAGAACTGGTATTTATTTTCTGCAGGTCCTGTGGCATCAATACACCTGATATACGAGAGGGTGCTGAAAAGTTCCTGGCTTTAAGTATATTACGAAGGTGTGGTTGGAAGCCAAACCGTCCGAGTTCTCTTACAAGGCTTAGAAAAACTGAAAGACCGCTGCATTAGCTGTGTGAATCTGGGAGGGAAATACATTGTATAAAATCATAATTAACTGATCTGCTCGTGTTTTCTTTTAAGCAAGGGAGGAACATTTTAGCAGACTTACGTATCTCAACAAAAATAGGTTCAAATATGATATTCTCCAACAAAAGATAGACAGGTATATATAACTACGTTCCACTCTTTTAACTACGGAGAGTAATGAAAGTCTGGGTGAATGTATCTGATTTCTAGGGCAAAAGAGTGAAATTCCATCTTTAAAATGAAAAAGAAAAAGGAAACGAAAACAGCAAACAATTGTTTCTGAAATCGGCCATTATTTTCGAACCAACCTAATATTATCATATAATGCATTTTTGTACTCATCAGTGGGTAATGATTAAAACTATAGGACGTTTAAAATCATTGCCTTGACTTCTTTCTTTGTAATCGTTATATTAATATTTACTTCATTACAATCACGAAATGCAATTCAAGACGAAGATTTAGCGTAACTTTTATATTAATAATTTGTCTGATTGATTACTCTTGACTCCCTCCCTACCATGTCCAAATAGATATATCCCTCATTTATCACTAACACACTCGTGAAGAAAGGCAGGTGTATATATATCTAGAAACATCAAATAAGGAACTACATAATATTTCAAAGTCACATTTAAAATTTTCTAACTGTCATCTATCATAACACGTATGGGTTCGTCAGTGACAGATGTCCAACAGAGACATAAGAGTCAAACTTCCCCTTCAAAGATACCTAGACTATCAGTGTCTATTCTAGCACTGGTGTCACAAAGAACCAGCGGGCTTAATTAAATATAAATTATAGAGACAGATATAACACATACACACATACAAACACACACACACACATACAAACACACAAACACGAAAACATACACACGTATGTGTATATATAAATGTATGTATG
>NC_069003.1:29363937-29365184 GCF_001194135.2 Octopus bimaculoides
ATATATATATATATATATATATATACATACTTATATACATACATACATGCATTTATATACATATATATTTACAGGTATGAATGTATAGGTGTGTATGTCTGTTCGTGTCGGTAGTAGCTACTTTACATTTGATTTTAAAAGTGAACAAGTGGAAAAGTGAGGTTAAATGAGGTAAAGGATGTAAAACAGAGTTCGGACATAAATTAAAAATGCTTAGTGCATCTCTTAGATAATCCACGCAGTCAATAATATCATAGTAATTATAAACACTTTGAAGAATTATGATTATTCTAACATCAGGGGAAAACATATAGTTAAAAATTGAATATTAATGCAGAAAATATAAGCTGCCTAATTAGAAACTCCTCAAAGGCATGTACTACTCAAGTACAATTCATTTATTTTTATTTTTTGCCTTGACGCATAGTTCAATGCAATTCTTTTTCAGTACAAGCTGGTGTTCTACATATGCTCGTTCAGTAACCGCACTGAATGTTATTTCCCTATTATATCGCTCCAACATGCTTCTGCGTTTTATATTATTAAGATGGCGAAGTAGCTGAAACGTTAGCATGCCAAACAAAATGCTTAGCGGCTTTCAGTTCATGTTTGGTGCTACAAGATATGTTGGTCCCTCGCTCAACTTCGCCCCACACATAATAATCATGGGGGCTTACAGTCTGGTGAGTTAGGTGGCCAGATGCTAGATGTGATGTGGTCGCAGAAATTGTCTGACAGCCATGATTGGGTTCTTCTGCTTGTGTGGCATCGTGCAGAGTCCTGTTGCCAGGCATAGGGTCTTCCAGCAGTCACCCTCTTCACCCAGGGCAGTACTACCTCCTCTGGGAACTTGGTGTAAGCCTCTGTGTTGAGTCTGATGCCGTGTGGGAAGATGAATGGAGGCGTAACGTCGCCATCACTAGTGTTTACTCCAAACACCATGATATTGACTGGATGTTTGATTTTTCTCACTTTCGGTACATGTCCACAGATAGCACTATCCCCAGATTGACACCCAGACACGTATTGGAGCTACCGGCGGGAATACCAAGCAGTACAACATTTTGCTTCCAAATCTCGGAGATGGTGCCCAAATGACCCTACTATTGTGTGTAGTCGACAAAATCAGGAACAAACAATGCGCATGCGCGAAATCAAAATATAAATTGGCGACAGTGTACCCATCGCATCCTGCATATCTATCTATCTATATATATATATATATATATATATATATATATATATAT
>NC_069003.1:29365204-29371516 GCF_001194135.2 Octopus bimaculoides
TGTGTGTGTGTGTGTGTGTGTGTGTGTGTGTGTGTATGTGTATGAATGTATATATACAAAGAGAAAATGGGAGAGTGAGTGAGTGAGATAGTCAGTCAGTCAGTCAGTGGCGGAGTGACTGAGAGTTGGGGAGAGAGAGATGGAGAGACACAAAAGAACTTTACAGCTCAGTTATGAAGCCATTCTTCTTCATTCACTTCCGACATTGGCAGGTGTGTATGGATATGAATATTGGAATTTAGTAAAAAATTAGTAAAAATTAGTAAAAATTAGTAAAAATTAGTAAAAATTAGTAAAAAATTAGCAGCGTAATCGTATCGTAGATAATCATCACAGTTGTTCTTAAATTTTGCTTTATGTCAAACATTGCTTATTTCTTGAAAAAACTTAATTAGTATTGCCCTTCTCGGTAAGTAGAAGCGATAACATTTGTATCAAATAATTTGGTTATTAAAGACGATATTTCGATTTTTTGTAAACCGTTCTTTTAATATTAACAGTGCGAAGCATATATGTTGTCAAGGGTAGTATGGTTTTATTAAATTTTTAAGAATCTGTATAATACTTTGCAATACAATCGTGAAATTGTCAAGGTTACTGCTAGTATTAATTACCCTATAACAGCTCTGGTATTAATCATATCATTACGAGCGCTCATACTTCGCTACACTTGCGTTTAATTTGATATTTTGCTATCGCCTCAAAATATAGGTTGCTATTGGTTTCAAATAGTGGCAGAAGGCCAGCAATTTCGTAGGGGGGGAGTGGGTAAGCCGATTCTATCGATCCCATTGCTCAAATAATACTTACTTTATTGACCCTAAAAGAATGAAAAGCAAAGTCGACCTCGGCCGAATTTGAACTCGTGTTGACGATTCTGCCAGATCTCCAGGTTTGGCGTATTAAATATTTTGTTTTCAAATTTTGGCACAAGGCCAGCAATTTTAGAGGAGTCAGTATGTCGATTAAATTGACCCAGGTCTTCAACGGGTACTTATTTAATCGACACGGCAAGGATGAAAGGCAAATTTGACCTCAGCGGAATTAGAACTCAGAACGTAAGAACCGATGAAATGCCACTAAGTACTTCGCCCGGCGTGCTAACGATTCTGCCAGCTCACCGCCTTAATGATGCATAATATTATTCCATTATTCCTACAAACTACATGCAGATCAATCATGCAAATAACTGATATTAACTTAAGATGTTTCAGCGAATTTTCTACATGTACACACATCAAGTATTCTTATTTAATTACTTTGGCGTTGATGGCCATGTTGGGATTTTGCTTTAATCTCATTTCTCAATAAAAGGAATCACTCTTCATATTTGTTTCTGTTAACTGAATGAAAGGTCAAAGAACTATCAAGGTCGATTTATATATATTATGAACTGTGAAGGCACAGCATAAAAATGTTTAACACTTATAAATAGAAAAAAAGAGTGAAGAATAGGTGATAAATGTTAATGCCAAACTTTTCTTTCAAATATACACATTATAGTTTCAACTTAAACGTCAAAGGCCAAACTATATATGGTATTATAGAATTATGAGAAGCCCTCAACTTACCGTTGAATATCATCTTATACGAATACATCATAAAATACTGGTAAACGTAGTCATTATCGTTACATGTAAGTGGCAAAACATTGTAAATCAATACTTCTTCTTTGAATGAAAGGATATAATATTTTTTTTATAGATGAAAGAATGTCGTAAATGAGGACGCAATATTAATTTGCTATCGTTTATAGAGAAGTATGAATCTTTAAGCTTGGTTTGATGCACTGGAAGCCATTAAAGTTAAAAGTTAAGCACATGTAACCTAAACAAAATTTATGCATCCCTTAAATCCTATTAAAACCATCGCTAAATAGACCGGTTGCTGCAGGTTTTCCGATCGCTTGTTTGTTATTAATTTTACTTCTAGGAAAATGATTGAGAAATATTGAATGTGAAGTATTTATAAGTTCATGTCTAAATTATTCTAAATGACTTCGTTTGAAAACTGAAATACCTTTAATTGGAGTTCTTTTTATGTAAAACATATTAATTCAAATAATTCTATGCAAAAATAGTGCAATATATAAACATGAAATCCAGTTAATTGCATTAGATTATTTGTAATTTTGGTTAATGAATATCTGTTCATTTCTGTTATTAAGCTTATCCAGCTCTAATTACAAAGTAATTTGACCAAAAGCGTTCCAAAAATGAGCGACCATACTGTCTTTTAGTATATTTAATTTTACATAGCCGAATCTGTTTTTCCTTTTATTAAATGCTAACTATTAATATGCACAGTGACAATATGAATCAGTGTTTATATCCTACATTGAAAATATAATTATACTATCAAACGTCAATTAATTAAAGTTAAGTAAGATAAGACATATCATGCCATATATTCGAAATACTTAGCCTATGATTTCTTTAGCAATGTACAATTATATTAAATTGCCAATCAGTAGGTTGGTGGTAGACTCTTCTGTGAGAGACTGTCAACTCTTTGAAAGGTTTTAATATTAATTTTGGTGGTAAGAGGGCTAGCTTGCAGAATCATGGGTACACAGTGCAAAATGCTTAGTGGCGTTTCGTTTTGTCTTTTGAGTTCAAATTCTACCGCGAATTTACCTTTCATGGAAGGTCGAATTTACCTTTCATTCTTTCGGTGTCGATAAAAATATGTACAATTTGAACACTGGGGTCAATGTAATCGATTTATCCCCTCTTTCGAACTGGCTGGCCTTGTGCCAAAATTTGAAATCAATATTAGTTCAGCTGGGAATTTGGTGAGCTGGCAGAATCGTTAGCATGACGGGTAAAATGCATAGCATTTCATCCGTCTTTCATCCGACTTTACGTTCTGAGTTCAAATCCTGCCGAGATTGAATTTGCCTTTCACCATTTCAGGATTGAACACTTAAGTCGATATAATCGACTTACACTTCCCCTTAAATTGATGACTCGTCCGAAAAAATAATATTCTTCCACTGCTCTAGGGACCAATTCTGTAGGTTTTTACTCCACTCTAAATGCTTTGCAACATTTGTTTTTGAAAGTAGCGGTTTTCTTATTGTAGCCCTCCCGTGAAATCCGCCTTGTGCAGATCCCGGCTAACAGTTTTTTCTGGAAACTGGGTTCTTGGGTTGGTCATTAAGCTCTGCAGTAATTTTTGAAGCTGTACGTTTGCGATCCTTTCCAAGATTTTGCATAAGAGTCCGACGGTCCTTATCTGAAAGATTTGGTTTTCTTCCGGGGTTTTGTTTCGACGAGGAATTTTTTCCCTCTTTCTCAAAGGCTGTCATAACTTTCGAGACAGTACTTCTCGATGCACCAAACATTTCGGCTGTTTTCGTTACTGTAGCGCCTGCCATACGAGCACCAACAATTTGACCTCTTCGAAACTCCGATAGATGTCATTTTAATGAATTTTAATTACCTTTTACTGATGGTATCTGAAAGAAAAGGAACAGCAATTTTAGCAAAGTATATTAAGCAACACCAATAATAAATCAAAAAACATAAAAATAAACAAGCTTTTGGCAGTTTTATAGATATTTAAAAATTATGATGCTATGATGCTAGTTGTTTCCATTATTTTGTCCAACTTCTATATATTCCTATTGCATATTATATTTTCTGATTTGGATTTGGTGATATAAATATCTGTGTTATGATATTTCTCAGCTGACATCGCCATTAGCGATACATCTGTAGCTTATCAGTAACTGATACATAAAGAAATATTAGCATTTCGATCCATACATTTCGTTACTCACTGTCGTTCTAGCTATAGGCTGGTAAATGTCATTATTGCAGTAAAATACGAATTATAGCAGTCCTTTTATAGTTTTATTGAGATTTTCTTTCGATGTGTTTGTTCTTATGAGAAAGCAGAACTACTTTTTCAGATGCTGGTATTAAACCAGATGTTAATTTAAGTGATTACTATTGTTTTGCATCATTTCTGATACGCTGCTCATATCGCTAACACATTATTATAACCTTGACGAAGTCCTCTTACTTTCGGAATGAATATATTTGTAACTACCGCTGTCAAATGATTGCTAGCATTTTTGAAAAGATAGTTAAACTTAATTTTGAGGAAATTTCGATGTTATTTCCAGCATGTGTATTGACCACATAGAGACTCCCATGTTGTCTCGTTAATCGTATTCTATAATTCCGGCGCTAGGTAGAATAACAAATCGTCAGACTCTTAGAATTCTTTAATCTTAAAAAGGTTATGTATTATAATATATTTCCTATGGACTTGCTTCAGTTAATGCATCAAAGTAAATTATTATTCATGTTGCAAAATAAAAGATATTGTAAGCTTGTATTGGCCTGTTTTATGGAAACACGATTCATGATTAATACTTCGTTTCCTCTTGAATCAAAAGATTCTATTGCACCAATATTTCAAGAAATAGTTTTATAGGATCAGACAAATTGGTGCCAGTAGATATCGGGAAATAAAATCAAAATTATAATCATCATTCTCGTGATAACATTCATATTGCACAAATCATAAGTTTCTGAATAATGTTCCTAATTCTCCATTGAGGATAATTTATCGAAAAATATCTTTAACAAATTTTCCAGACCCGAAGGAAATTCGAAGATTTCAAATGAAAGACTGGAGGAAAAAGAAAACATGTTTTATTTTCCGTTTGTGTTTTAGAAAATATTTGGGTTTTTTCCTTCAATTATTTGATGGTGTATGCCGAGACAGCGTGGGCACAAAAAATATATTTTATTTATCAACTTGTTCTGGTACTGTTTACGTTGTTCTTTGTGTTTCACTACGTGTCGCTGCAGATGACGCATATATGATAGGAAGCGTTCTAACCGTGACTATCCTCCCTCATTTTCAGACTCGGTGTACTCCAGAGAGCACAACAGTATTTACTTTCAACCTCTATAAGTAACACGGATGCGATTTAACCGAAAATTGGTTATTATTTGAAGCTTGAACGTCCACTTTTGAAGCCGAAGATAAGACTGGAGGATGTGAATTTCACGTTTAACGTTACTAATTCGATGTTTTCCAGAATATTTCATTACATTTCAAAATGTTGTTCAACAAATTGGATTTGCAAAAATATTGTTATGTAAAACGTCGATACAGTTCTATATTTAAGAGATGAGGAATTATTTACATTATTTACATTTGACGGATATTCGTCCTCATCTTGTTTGTTGTTAACACAACCTTTCGGCTGATATACCCTCCAGCCTTCGTCAAGTGTTTTGGGGAAATTTCGAACCTGGGTTCTCATAATAATGTTACTATTATTATTATTATTATTATTATTATATTATTATTATTATTACTATTATTAATCAGGTCGCTGCCGCGAATCGAACTCGGAACCTTGGGGTTAGTAGCCCGCGCTCTTAACCACTACGCCATATGCCCGTGGCTAAATATCACGAGGCTAAATAATAGACTGGATGATACAGTGAGAATATTTATCAATATTCCTTCTGAGTACCCTTCTAGCCAAATACAAGTTGCAGTGTTACCGAGTTGATGACGGACAAGACGTTTTCCAGGCTGGACCTCATTTCTCACGCCTCCCGACATCTTTTCTCTTCTTCTATATTCTTCTCTTCTATTTATACTATTTCCTTTAAAAATTTCTCCCAAGCGTTACCCATTACAATTCGTCTTGGCTAACGGCCCTTAATGTTTGTCTTCGTCGATTGTTTACTCTGTACATCCACTTTGTTGTGGTTTGTTCGTTAGAACCTCTAACTCTCCACAAACTTTGCATTTTTAAAACTTCTGGACGCTGCTGCCTTATGAAGGTTTCCTATCTTGTCGTTAAAAGTACCAAATAAGGAGTAGAAAAACAGTCAACAAATGACGAGCAAGTTATCTTCTTTGGTACCGGTTAAATTGCTCGGAGTCTGGTTCGGTCTGGATCACCAAATGGAGAGGAAATGGGGCGAGATAACGAGTAGGGTGGCCACTCTCATCCAGCAATGGGCTGAGAGGAAGCTATCTCTAAAAGGTCGGGTGGTGGTGGTGGTGAACGCGTTCATCGCATCCGTCATCGATTACCGTCTGACCGTCTTACCTTGACCCGACCCTACCATCACCAAACTGGAACGCATACTCTTCCGCTTTTTGTGGAAGGGAAGCGTTCCGATGATTAGGCGATCCATTTGCTGTCAACACCCGCGATATGGAGGGCTAGGCATCCCGCGGTTGATGATGCGCAGACATGCGCTAAGACTGCGACATGTCCGGTGCTTCAGAGACGACGGTGAACAGGTGTGATATATATATATATATATA
>NC_069003.1:29372424-29378664 GCF_001194135.2 Octopus bimaculoides
GTGTGTGTGTGTGTGTGTGTGTGTGGGTGTGTGTGTGTGTGTGTATTACGTTCGGCACCATGTATACAGAGTGAACCAAACGTAGGTTACAGTTATCACGTAGGCACTTTAAATTTCTTTTAAAATATTTTTTCACGTTTAAATTTCTACCTTACAAACTGAAAAGGGAGCTTGACAAAATTAACTAAATTAGCATAGAATAATGCTTTCTTATTATTTTTATAATTAAGATCTAAACTGTTAATATATGAATGCAAAAGAGATAGTTGAATAACTGTAAACATACTTTTAGGCCACCCTGCATTTCTAGAATGATTTTGATTTCTATTGCTGTAATATTATTAAATCTCCAGTCGAGAACGTAGGCGGATGTAACCCTTCTTGTAAACCGATACAAACAAACAATATTCATGCAAAAGAAGCATTTTATTAGCGGCAAAACTTTATTAAATAAGTGTCTAGGCGGTGACTTTCGGATTCACCAAACTATCTAATTCACTGACGCAATGCTGTATTCATGCTGCAGTCAACGTCCAGACGTATTGCTGTCGGTATACAATGACATAAACTGCAAACTGAAATCAGTAGGCGTGAGTCGGTATTATTACCACGCCGCTAATACTGTTTGTTATTTCTAATAAACGCCATTCGCTTCAGATCAAAGTACAGCCAGTGACTGACTCATTAATATGTGTATCAATGTATTGTTTTGAACTAATACAATTAAACAAATCCTGTTTAATTCATATATCATAAAATTCACCGAGCTCCAATAATTTGAATTTATTATCGACGGAAAAATTATCTATATGGAAGAAACCAGAACAATATTGATAATAATGCTTTCAAATGCTGGCACAGGGCCAGCAGTTCGTGAGGGGAGGGAAGTCGATTAAATCCACTTCAGTACCTGATTGGTATATATCCAAAAGTAATGAAAGGCAAAGTCAATCTCGGTGGCATTTGAACTTAGAACGCAGAGGCAAATGAAATCCCGATAAGCATCTTGTGTCGTTTGCTAAAGATTATGCTGGCTGATCAACATGATAATACAAATGATCCTTTTTTAATATAGGCCTTGCTAATAAAAGGCCTGAACTTTTGCAGGAGGCAGCTAGTCAATCACATGGACCACAATGTTCAACTGATTCTTATATTATCAACCCCGAAATGGTGAAAGGAATCGTCGACATCGGTGGAATTGGAACTCAGAGCATAAAGACAGGCAAAATGAGCTAAGCATTTTGTCCGGCGAATCTACCAGATTGCTGCCTGAATAACACGAATGATAGAACCTTTCTACTACAGGCACAAGGCGTGAAATTTTAGGAGAGGCGAAATACCGCTAAGCGTTTCGCCCGGTGTGCTAAAGATTCTACCAGCTCGCCACCTTCTGCAAGAATAATAGTGATGACGACCATAGTTTATAGAAAACAAATTACTACGTCAAATGAAATGTATACTTTCATGGGATTTAATTGCCATAGAACTCTTATTAAATTAATCTAAAATGTTTTTGAAGTCGAAGTTTTATTTCAGATTAATGTATTTATTAATGTATAATCAAATTTTGTGAAATTAGTATTAATATAACGATACGTGTTAAGCAAAATGTTTAATTTCTTTAAAGGTAAAATTAGAGTTCAAAGACTACAATGAGTTATTGTTTTGTGGAAACAGGGTATAATTACAAGATCATAACTAAGAATAAGTCATTAATATTTGAACCACAATGCTTAATTGAAAGTCACAATGTAAATATAATTGCAACAGTGAAGACATGTAAGCCATTCTAAAACACAAAACACTATTAAATTCACTTAAGCAATTACGGTTTGAACTCTAGTGTAAACATCTGCGTCGTTCGAAAGTGCGGCGTAGTTACTGGTTACTAAGTTCAGATTTGAGATGCATATAAACGAAAGCATCTGGAGAAAACTTCATCATATCAGAATGTATTCAGTTAATATAAAATATGAAGTTTGGATATTTTCATAGAATACTATATCAACAAAAACGTGCAATTAATTAATTTAAAACTGCAATGATTAAAAATAATTTAATCTATTAAAATGGGCTAAATTTCATGGGCTAAATTCGGGCGGAAATGGGCTAAAAATGGGCTAAATTTCATGAAAAGTATATAAGAGTTGAAGATGCGATTTAGGAAATTTAGATGTATTAGTTGAGCACAGCAGAAAATTATGAAAAAATATTCTAAACTTTAGAGCATTAGGATTATATAAACAAAATGTTCCATGTGTGTATGTGTGCGTGTTTTTGTGCGTGTTTGCGTATGTTTGCGCGCGTTTGTGTGTGCGTGTATATATATTATTTCGGGTGTGGTTTGAGTAACTGAACTTTAGTCTAAAATGATAATATTCCCGATCTTTGTATCTATATTCATTAGTTTTATACAATACACTACATTGCAGATCATGGTTTTCTTGCTATTTTTAAGGTTCCACATACAACCAGTTAGCGATGTTGCGTTTCATTGTATCTTCGCTATCTGACCATGTGTAGAAGGATTTTATCGATTGATAACTTTGATTATAAAACTACTAGCTATTTATCTCATACAGGCGTTGTTAGATTTGGTCATTATTATTCACCAATTATAGATGAAGTCCTTAGCAACATGATTTTATCCTAGGAGGAAAATATAGGTTTTCCTACTTCTGAAATTTTCAGAATTATCATTGAATTCAATTTATCCATGATAGACAAAACGATATTTTGGGTGAACTCATTTATCGTTCAGTATGTTAGAATAAAAACATGTTTATTAAATATGATAAAATATAATATGTTAATGTAGAAAAGTAAAGATATATTAGATATTTGAAGGCAACTTTTCTTCACAAAATGATTATTTCCATATTCTTTGAAGAATTATACCTACAGATATACCTTTTGGATTGTTTTTGTTATTCTTAATTCAATCCTAAGGCATTATATTGAAAAACGTACCTATAAATCAATTCTTGCTAAATTCTCATTATCATACGGTGAACGATACTTAAAAGTTTGCTCGTTATAAGAAATAATCTTTAACCCTAGGAAAACATTCCAAAGTAAACTCAGTTTTGTTTTCGGGTTAACTGATTGGCTGTTTATGCAGAATAATGTATATTTGGGAACATGGGAAGCATTTTATAAAACGTTTACAATCTTAAAATTTGCATTTAATAGTTAACTGAATTTGCGCTTGCGAGTTTCGAGGAATTCTTTATTTGCTGATCCACATACGTACATTAACGAAAATCATTCAATTTAGCTTCTACGCACAACAATATATAATATAGCTATAGCGCTTTGTTGTATTCATTTTCTAAAACACATTTTTTTTACGTACATTGGCGTTTTAATAAAAAGGATATTTTCATTACAGTTTCAAATGAATCCTTTTAATCTATTTGTTATTTTTGCAACTCTAAACTCAAACAATTGTATGTGTTGTGCACGTTGCTCCTATTGTGCGCAAATAACTATCATATTTCTACTTCTTTTTTTTCCTTTTCTCATAGCCTACCCATGTCTTGAGTATCGTCGTGTAGTCCAATGATTTAAACCAACGCCTGAATACATGTTCACGACTGTAACTGTAGTTGCGACTGTAAGCATTCGATTTCTTACCTCTACACATAATTGAAATATTTTGAAGGCAAAGATTAAACATCATTTATTAAAATGCTTCACATTTCAATCACTCTCACGCAAATTCATTATATAGCTGATGTAGCTATCGCTTAGATGTTCACGATTCACAATCATTCTGACCTCAGCATATTTACTCTGCAGTCAAATTTTCTCAAATTCTTTTTTTATATTCAGAAAATAAAGTTACACTTATGTTGTACATGACTTTCTCTAGAAATCTTAAAGTCACATATCGTTGGACTGTTGCACAGGAATAAGCAAAGAGATGTGTACGGTTTTGGTATGTATGCAAAGCTAATTACTTTAAGCAAAATATTGTACTTCCTAGTAAACACGAATAGCAATTACTTTTGAATTAATTCTCAGCTCACATGTCTTAAAATTACAAAACCCTATTCACCGTACATTCTAGATGCTGAAAAAATTGTCTGTATTTGACTAGAACCCCTGGTATGGTAACTTCACGTTTAAAGTCATCTTCGCTCATCTACTGCATATTCTTATCAAGAAAACTCATGTAACATAATGTATCTTTCCTCTACATCTACACACAGACAGATATCCAATTCAAATTTAGAATTCACTGCTAGGATTACAAGTTTTATGCGATGACTTGTGTATTAGTTGCGATGTTATCTTTATAAAAGCATTCTTTGACAAGATTTAAATGCATAGACACAGTTTATCAGAAAGACACTTCCGCTGGTTGAATTGATCGCATTTTCGTCAACGGAATTGACTGAAATTTTATTCAAAAGACAGAAAGTTACAGTAAATCTCTAGCAGTTGAATAATCAATTAAGAATAATGGTAGCATATCAAAGAGAAAGGTGAACTAAAAAGAAATGCAGAAGAAACATTTCGCCACATTTCTAACAATACCCTTGACAGGGTGATAATAAAATAATAACAACAACAACAATCTCACAATTACAAAAACAATAACAACAACAACAACAACAACAATAATAATAATAATAATAATAATAATAATAATAATAATAATAATAATAATAATAATAATAATAGTTAAATTGCTCAGAATCTACTCTCCAAAAACCACTTCCTCCCAAATCTATCCAACAACACGGGGGAATAAAAACAACAAATAAAACCTTACAAGAAATTGACAAAATGGTAGTTTTTAACCAAGTAATACTCAATAAAACTTATTTTTATTTTGCACATTAAATGATGTATTACAAGTGATTGCAATCTCCAACATTCTCAGAACACATGTAATCATGATCTCCAAAGTGTGATTCATATCAACCAAACAACTGCCTCCGTCTATAAATATCGCACAGCAGAAATTAAGGAAAATTTAAGTGATAACCGCATTAATCAGCTCAGAAATAACATACAGAGTGTGCGAACGTTAAACTTATTACACAAACCGTACGAAAAATTACACGTGAAAGTCTCTTTCACACCAGAAACGAGCGGGCCAGTACCGTGCGATAATGATGACAGACTGAATATAGGACCGGGCGTTAATTTTTCAGGTGTTGCAAATAAAATGATTTTTAAAAAGACAGTTGATACGAGAGGAATATGTCTTTATCGTACAAGTTTAATTTACAGCAATATTCTACACATAAAACGAAAATACTACAGCATACTCATGTAAATCTGGAAAGATAATAGTGATGTGGATAAGTCGATGTGAAGCTCGATAAACTAGCTAATATAAGAAGATACATTCTCAAAATGAAAAAGATAACGGAAGCTGAAATACAGAATTAAGAAGAAAAATACCTCACAAAAGCACTAGTGGTGCCCATAGAATGACAAACAATAAAATGAACACTGACAATGTAAATCACGAAGATAAACATAATACGTGCAACAAAACAAAGTAAATAACGAAACATAAATTATTCAGGCCATAAAACTTAGAAGAAATACAAAAATCGTGTATTTCGGCGTTAATTATCCAAAAGACTTACTGAGATTCAAAGTGAAATTGTAAGGAAATTTTGCGTTACTGACCAATTTACGTGTCGGTCATTTTATGTCGAAATCTCTAGCAGATAAACCGGGAAGAGTCATAGTAACATCTGCATGAGAGAAGTTGAAGGTTTGGAAAAAAATAAGTACTGTCAAAATGAAAGAAAAACAGGAAACAAGAACGAAAAATATGGGAACAGAAAACGAATTAATGATAGAAGAGGACTTGAGGAATTGCAATAAATGAACGACAAATTTATACATCACTTTGAATCAATTATGGGATAGCGTATGTCCTATTCTCACACTCGGTGGTCAAATTTACTTATATCTCTATATTCTTCCGCACATGAATATGAATATGCTTACTTACCAAAAGCAACACACCTCTATATTTATGCCTACGTATAACATTCTATATGCAAGAATAAATTCTAAACAATAAAATAACCCCAAAAATTAGTCAATAAATTTTTTTCCAAACAGAATCTACATTAAAACCCACATAAAATAAATTGAATTACCACTCTATTTGAATCCACTTGTATACAGTCGATTTTGACTGAACAGAGACTAAAACAGCGTATGTACTGATATAGTTGTATATATATATATATATATATATAT
>NC_069003.1:29379288-29382111 GCF_001194135.2 Octopus bimaculoides
ATATATATATATATATATATATATATATATATATATATATATATATAATGCTACAGTGGTCTTCAGGAAAATAGTCTGACTCATATAAAATGTGAAGATATAAGGTAGAAACTCCATTGACGACCGTTTAATTTTTACTGTTCGCTTAACACTATCGCAAGAACACAATACTAATGCGTAGCCATTTACTTTCTTATTCAAACTGCTAGAAAGAAGACACAAACCTCCCCATATAACACGCTCCCATCTTGGTAAATAAAAACGGCGGACAGTAAATAATGTTCTTCCTGTAAATAAAAAACCTGTGACGATCACTGATTCAATGCGCTTCATTATAGGTCTGTTTGATTAAATCCTAAGTTGGGTTGCTAAACAAAAACAAGAAATATTTTAGCAACATTCTAATATGGGTTACTGATGTCTTACAATCAATTTCGATGTCAATAATCTTTATTTTATGCTTTCGTTTATCAAACAGCGGTAATTTGTTGAATTTTTAATAAATTTATTAACATATACAATTAAGCATCGCTATTCTCTGGTAATACCTTCAAAAATCGAAGCTGAAATTATTCAAATGTAAGGAATTCTAACAAGAATTTAATTTCCTTTGCAATCCTTGTTCGTTTGAAATAAATTCAATAAACATTTAGATGTTGTCAAAGGTTACATTTTCAATTATTTTCCCTTCAAAACAAGCATAATGATGTTTTTAAAAAAAATACACTTTGAAAAATAGCAATCTCGCTTTATTCGTAGTATTTATTAAATTTTTCAAAAATTAAAAACATGAAATAAGGTTAATAAAAAACCTAACACAATGCATATTGATGTAAAGGAAATAATCTTGACAATAGAAGCTTCCGAAAATTTAGATTTTAGAATATTTCAATGAGGCGATGGTTGTTATTTAATCTCAGAAAGCCAATATGTCAATCATACATTTGTTAAACCTTCATTACATTAAAATTCAGCGAACAACAAACTGAGATATCAGATAAACACCATAAATTTGTACTTGAGACAATCTTAGAATAGTTATAAAGGTTTACTGCATAAAATCTGTATACATAAATGTGTAATGGTGTCTGTCTTTGTGTGTGTTCGGAGTTATTCTAACTCCTCCCACACTATTCAGCCGATTTTAATGCTTTTTTGGCACATAGGTAGATCACATGCCCTGAAGTGCAAATAAGGTCGGGATTTTTCGAAAACTCGATAATGAAATTTGAGATTTAGTTAAATTTTGTGGTAGGGGAGACGGTAAAGGTTTTAATTTAATTCCAGATCTGGTATCAACTGATGGACATGAACTATAATCACGTGTAAAATTTCAACGGTCAGAGGCGGGCTTAACTTGAACACTGAAAACACGAGCTACGCCGGATCCAACAGCTAGTTTAATACTTTTTTTTGTTTGTTTGTTTTTTTTTTGCTTGGCATAGAGATTCTATGCTGTCGCTCATAAACTTACTGTATATTGCATCGTGCCCGGCTATGTGTGTCTCTATGTCTTTGCGTATGTATTCGCACTGCACAACAGTATGACAGCTTCTGACTGTTTGCTTACCTCCTGATAGCTTCACGGTGCAACAAAAATGAGGACGCGGGAATAAGCAACAGGTTTTTTGAAAATTCGCACTAGTGTTGCTATCTTCTGATAAATCCAAAATGGCCGCCGTCCTGCGATTGAAACAAGTAAAATATAAAAAAGATAAAAACGTGTATGCAGATGGCTATTCACAATCGTTATTGATACAAGTTCTAAGCCCTCTCCGTGCCCTCTCCGTGTTTGTACGGAACGTTAAATAATTGCCATATCATACAGGAGAAAAAAAAGACTGTACTAAACTGTGGTAATATGCAAACAGATAAAATTAATAGCACCAAAGTGATACGGCGTCTACATCAAATGATGTACAACAATGCATTTTATTATTTAGGTTCTTCTTTCCAAATACTGACTCGATTATCTTTACTTTTCATCTCGGTGGGATCCACAGAGTAATTACCACGTATGTGTATCAGTTCCTTTCAATTGTATTTATGGTTCCCAACAAATATGTGACTTTATGTGACTGTGATGCTGGAGATATCACATACCATTCAATATCACATACCATTCAATATCACGGTCTGAAACACGTTGAAAGGAAAAGTATGCCTTAGATTGAAAATTGTTAATCATGCAGTATACATTACAAAGGATGTTCGGAAGTTTGTGTTCTGAATATTAATCTATGTTATCTAATAACTACACAAAGTATATTTCATCAATATATCTCGGTTTTATTTTAAAAACTAACATGCAAGTAAAACTATGAAAATTACACATTACAGCGAAAACATACGCGTCGCAATCTGCTATTTTTTTCTTTTCATATCAAATGAGACCTGTTTATGAATAATTTATCCAATATCGATACCAGGAACCCAATGTAAATTTATAACAAAAACTGAATGATGCATTTTGAATTTTGTTTTATAATCTTTTCGAAGTTTCTCGAATGTAAATTTTATGCCAAAATTTATGGCTCCTTAATATCCAAAATTCTCTAGAAAATATATTTTTTTAATGCACATCTATTAGTTTTCTAATAAACTGATTGTATATCACAGAATAGAATAACAAACATATTTTCACGAAATTTATGCCGTAACATGGGGAGTGGAATTGATATTTTTCTTTCATTTATTTCATTTCATTATACAAAAATTATAATATACATACATACAAGTGTGTGTGTTAGTACATAAGTACATATCTCGGTCAAGCACTCTCCCTACACAAGCACATACACACACACACACACACACACACAC
>NC_069003.1:29382121-29387852 GCF_001194135.2 Octopus bimaculoides
ATATATATATATATATATATATATATATATATATATATATGTATATATATATATATATAGGATCAATTAATCTTTTAGGTATAATAAACTGAGTATCAATACCCATTAAATTAAAATTATTAATACACATGGTAAATAACTCTTTCAAATTAAATACATCAATAAATCATAAGGATATCGCGGATAACTTGCACGAACTCAAATAAATAAAAATCTAGATATTGATAACCCCATAGAAATTCTCAAAACCCATCTTTCTCTCTCGCTATTTCTCTATTTTCATATATTGCACTACATTTCGCACTATATTTGGCACTACGTTTTCTAGTATGTCCTTCCTTTCCAAACTGAGAGCATAACATTTCAAAGAAGTTTCCAGACCAATGTTAGCATGTCGATACAATAAATTTACTCTTTTCATTGACCAATTTTATAAAATAAGATTTATACTATCTTCGTAATTTACTTCACTGCCTTAAATTGCACATCTTCTCACATTCATTACAAAGGAAGAACACAAATGATATTTAACAATACTGCTTGTTATTAATGATCCTTATTGATGCCACCAACATGTACAGTAAGCAGTAACAACACATTACGACGCAAATATGATAATGCCATAATATATCCTTATATACTATACAAACAACGTCAATAATATGATTCATTATTTTGTTTCCTGTGCATACATACATATACACACGCACACACACATACACATATATGTATGCATGTATGTATATATATATATATATATATATGTATATATTATTACCTTTTGGAATGATAATTTTTTCCTTGGTAAATAAACACATGCACTATACATTCATTCTTTACTCGTGTAATATATTTCTTACTTTTATCTTATGTCCGTTGAACGAATATATAGCACGTGTGTTTATTTGGCAAACAAATGGCGATCCCGAAATATAACAATGTCAGTTTCAACACACGGTTTCACATCAAGAATTTTGCAACACAAATTCATAAACGTATGTATGTATGTATGTATGTACGTATATATATATATATAGATAGATAAAGGTGAGATATAAGAGGTGAGGTTTTTCCGTGAAATATTTTTTCAGTTGTTTCTTCAATTGAACCACCAGCCTCATTGATCTAGCATGTGTGCTACGCTGACACATCAATCCCAACATAAACTCAGGAATAAGCAGCATGAGAATGTGACAAGGTACAATCAATCAGAATAAATTCCAAATTGTTTCCATCTACCCAATTTCATTCCCAGAGTAATGCCATGCAGTTACCGTCTACCCAGATTCCCTCACAGCACCCGTGTCTACGCGAGTTTAGTGTAGCTGACTATTCTCTCAAATGCCATTGGTTCCTTTCAACAAGTGACACCAACAGGTACAGTTCGACATTCTCCTGCATTGTCCCGGTTGCTTAAAGTTCGACCCAATTTATCATCACATTACGAAAATAAAATCATGATCGAGAACGATGCAAAAGAATTCCGGAGTTTACTGTGTGAAGGATTAATCATGATAATTATTCAAGAAAAATTACTGCTCATAATTTTTTCCGTAGTTTGATGTTAATTCATTCAGATGGCAATTTCTTTAGATAGATTAAGAAACAAATATTCTGATGAAAAATTAATTCTATATGTTGAACGATAGAGAAAAAAATTATTATTCTGAATGAATTATCATTCTGAATGAATTCCCCGATCGAATCTCGAATAAAATTTGTGTGAGAAATGATAGCATTTCCTAGATGTTAATTCTTTTGTATTTTTCTGAATGAATAATTAATACACTTCTCGGAAAGTTCAGTAAACATCCCGTTTTATAAGGGTATATTTGTTTATTTTACAAATATGAAGGTTTTCCTACAACGAAGAATTATCGATGATGGGATAGGATGTAATGTGCATGGGTTTCGAGTTGATAGATTTAATCAGAATAATATAAAATCATTATCTGTTGTAGAAACCTTCGAAATTAGATATGGAAAGGAACTCATTTGAAGATTTATTATGAGTAAATATTGATTGTATGGATTAACGAAGGAAATTAGAATTTAACTTTAATTAGTTTACCAATTTATTACTACATGCGTGCCACTGAATTTTCATGATGTAAAGTTAAGGAATCTTAGTTTTATTACTTGCATAAAAGATGATGGAAGGATATAACAGATTTTCACCCAGTTCATATGTATTTTTCATCTCACACATTTTTCTATTTCTTTTCCACACAATTGCAAGTTCTACTTGCTGAGATTTGGCAGGCCATTAAAATAAACATATCTGATTTTTCATTTCCAAAATCAAATAAATTCATCTGGGAAAAAATATTTACATAGGTTATAGTTATCACTACGACAATGCTGTTCACAATGCCATACCAGTCTAAAAATGCTCTTCTCATTGTATTTACCGTACCAATTTTAAATTCTCTTGCATTCCTTGCAGGAATGGTAAGCTAGATATCATCCTCACTTGTTTTCCGTTCCTTTTTTTCATCATTGCTAAGGCTCCTTCAATAGTTGGTATTATAGTCGCCTTAATATGACACATTTTCCCGATTTCAGTGATCAAATCTTTATATTTACTGAGGTTCTGAAATTCTTTTCGCCGAAATGTCATGATCACAAGTGATACACATCAGCAAAGAAACGTTAGTATATTGGTCTTTTGCAAAATACTGTCGCAAAAACATCCGGTTTATTAGCTTTGATGGCTCTGTCTGTATATACTGGTAAGTCACAAAGAATCGATACATTTTCTCCGTGTTTAGAGACTCAGGATGATGCTTATACTACTTGTCAACTGTTTTGATTTGTAATGCCGATATATTCGTTTCTACTTTAGGCACAAGGCCCGAAATTTTGGCGGTGAGGCCAGTCGATAAGATCGACCGCAGTACGCAACTGGTACTTAACTTATCGACACCGAAACGATGTGAAGCAAAGTTGACCTCGGCGGAATTTTAACTCGGAACGAAATACCACTAAGCATTTCGCATTATCATTATTATTATTATTATTATTATTATTATTATTATTATTATTATTGAAGACGTCTAACAGTACTCAACATTGTGATGATGTACATTGGAGGTATTGTGTGTACCGGGGTTTTTTACCGTCTGTAAAGTCATAAGCACCTCAGTCAGTACTTTACGCAGTATGCGTGCAGTTCCAAGTAAAGTACATTTTTTGCAGTAGACCAAAATTGTGGAGCATTTCTAAAGTGTCAAGATGTTTCTTCATGTTGAGTGGTATTGAACCCATCGCTCCGATGACAACAAGAACAACCTTTATGCTTGACTGTCGCAGGTGTCACATTTTGGTGATCCTAATTCCCAGGTCTCCACTTTTGTCGACCTTTCTTTTTTTGTCGAATATTAGGCGCTTTAGTTTTTCCCGCCTAAGGATTCCTATACCCGGTCTTCGGCGCTCGAACACCTTATCTTTATTATGATTGTTACATATTTTGTTACTGCTTTGGTATATTAGATATTTAAGCATGAACTCTCTAAGTCTACAGGTGTTGATGAGAGATTATGATTTGTGTCAGGCTCCTTGTTGGATATGCAATATTATCTGAATGATCATTAAACAATTTTCCCAATGGGCTTGATGCTAGAAAATACTTCTTTAAGGCTTTGAAGTACTTTTCTCGGGATATTGGTGGTGATTTGGTCTCCGAATGCTGCAATATACCTGATCACTAATTTTGACCTATCCCGCCGTTTGATAGAGCTACGATAATCACCACTATTCCTCCTTATATTTCTCTTGATTACTAATCGTCTCGAATTAAAAATAATTTTATTCGTACGTGTAATCCCTATCACCATTCTTCTTATCTTCTCCTGGTTCCCGGCCATTAACATTATACTTATCGTATTTGGAAGGTAATATAGATTTATCAGTGAATTCACTCTAATTAAATCTGACTCCAAGAAGTCTTATGATAATTTTGCTTATCTTTCTTTCATTTGAATGGAGGTGTTTCCGTATTTATTGTCTTAACCATATCACTCGTGTTATGATTACATTTCCTAACATATTCTTTACAACCTGTCCAGGAATTTTTTATCCTATTATTAGAGTAGTAACCAGAAACGTGAAATATTAATGAACAACACTTCTATATATTGCAATTGTAGGCGAACTGAAAGGGCGATAATGTATGTTGGAAATGGCATTCCAGAAGGTGAGAGAAAATAACTAATATAGATATCTCCTTTTATTTTCGCTGTTAATTTTCAGTTTTCTTATTGTCAGTTTTTTTTACGCAGAGTTGCATTTATGAGAGAAATAAACACAGAAATGTGTAAGATAAAAATACATATGCAGTGGGTGAAAATCTGTTATATCTCTCCATCGCCTTTTATGCAAGTAGCACAAATGAGTTTCCTTAATTTTACCTCATGAAAATTCAGTGGCGAGTGCTAATGAATTAGTAGACAAAATAAAGTTAGACACTTCCTTCCTTCATTAACCCATGCAAACACTATTTACTCATAATAAATCCGCAAAAGAGTTCTTTTCCATATCTAATTTTGAAGGTTTTTACAATAGATGACGATTTTATTTTACTCTGATAAATTGTATCAACTCGGAAATCATGCACATTACATCCTCTCCCATCATCGATAACTACTTACTATGGGAAGACTTTCATATTCGTAAAATAATCAAATATATTTCTATAAAACGACATATTTATTGAACTTCCTGAGAAGCACATTCAGGAACTACTTTCACTTTTGTCACAAATATTACTTGAAATCTGGTCGTGAAATATATTCAGAATAATTTGCGAGATACCTTGACCTTGCCTCTCTATCATTCAACATGTAGGATTAATTTTTCATCCGAATATTTGCTTGATAATCTAAAGAAATTGCCATCTGAATGAATTACCATTAGACAACGGCAAATGATGAGTAGTAATTTTCTTCGAATAATTGTCGTAATTAGCCCTTCACACATTAATCACGACATTCTTTTGCATCATTGTTAATGAAGTTTTTGTTTTCGTAATGTGACTGTAAATTGGTTTTATCTTTAACTAACTGTGACAATGCGGAAAAATGTCAGTTTAGACATGCTGGTGTCACTTGTTGGCGGAAATCAATAGCATCTCAGAGAAGTGCCATCTAACCACGAGTAAATACAGGTCTTATGAGTGAAACTGAGTAAATTGGAAGCTGTATGGAATCAACTGCACTGAAAATGATCCTGTCTTGTCGTGTTATCAAGCTGGTTATGACTGAGATTAATTTAGGAGTCGATGTGTATCTGTAATACTAATGCACATGCTAAAGCAATGATATTGGTAGTTCAGTTAATATAACAACTGAATGGGTTAAACAGAGCAGGGACTGACACGTGGGATAGAGAGTCGCTGAAGAAGTTACAGGATGCCTGACGAAATATTTAAGACAAGAGTCATTAAAATAAAAGTAATAATAAATCTGAAGTGAATAGCGAATATATTATGCGTGTCTTTACATGCCAAAAAAAAAAAATGACCATCCCGAAACAATAATAATATCTGTTTCTACACAAGATTTTACATCAGGAATCTTGCAAAATAAATACATAAACGTAACAACTAAAAAGTATCTACTCGGAAGGTGTGACCGAGATCACAGCCATTTTATATATCTCTCTCATTCTTTATTTTCCTCTTCTTCTTACACCTTGCTTCTCTCTCTCTCTCGCACATTATATATATATATAT
>NC_069003.1:29388682-29389618 GCF_001194135.2 Octopus bimaculoides
GTGGTGGTGGGGTGTGTGGTGGTGGGGGGTGTGGTGGTGGGGGGTATGCATACATGCGTAGGAAACAAAGGAAATAGATTAAGTACCTTTGCTAAGTTAATACAATCGCTATTAACGTATTCTGAATATTATAATTTGTGTTGTTGATAGCAAAGTCTGTAGAGTGTAGGAAGAACTGTGTGGATACGTTGGATAGTTCTAAGATTAAAATATTCAATCATATTAAATGAGACGCAATTCTCTAAATGAAGCTATAATATATTCGAGATAATTAGTGAGGCAATTTTCGCCGTTTCTTAGTAAACATCTGTATAGATACGTAATCTAAATAATGAATTATAGTATTGGCATCTTTTAATACAAATCGGTATGGTTGAATATCGTTTGTGTTTTTCCTTTGTAATGAACCTCAGATGTGCAATTTAAGACAGTCAAGTATTAAATGCTAATACATGACAATTGTAACTTACTGAAGCCAGGTAGTTTATGGTATGTCATGACATTTGTAACTTAGATAATATGATCTTGTATTGAATGAAAGTGAACCAATGAAATGAGTTACTTTATCACTTCGACTTGCTAAAATGGCGAGGAAATTTCCCTTTAAATATTACTCTATCACTTTGAAAAGGAAGAGCACATTTGAATATTCGTTTCTAAATACAAAGTATGTTAACTGAAGTGAAATAGGATCATCGCGGCTGGAATGATTTTGATCACATATCTCTATATATATGCATA
This sequence comes from Octopus bimaculoides, assembly GCF_001194135.2. Lineage (NCBI taxonomy): Eukaryota > Metazoa > Mollusca > Cephalopoda > Octopoda > Octopodidae > Octopus > Octopus bimaculoides. The sequence goes on from NC_069003.1 coordinate 29,389,424, forward strand.
TACTTATGCATGTTTGTGTCAGCTCCCCACCATTGCTTATCAACCGATGTTGCTGTGTTTACGTCCCTGAAACTTAGCGGTTCGGTAGAAGTCCAGGGGTCGATTTCTTCGACTAAAAAGCAGAGCTCCATCATGACCACAGTCAAATGAGTGAAACAAGGGTAGAGGAGTAAATGAGTATATATATATATATAT
>NC_069003.1:29392730-29393478 GCF_001194135.2 Octopus bimaculoides
ATATATATATATATATATATATACATATATGTATGTATTTATATAGATATATATATGCATACATACACACTCCTATACACATATATACACACACACACATACGCACACATACATACGCATACATACACACGCATACATTATAAGTTATTTGAAACAACTTGAAACAACAATAACAATTTGAATGGTAGAATTCGTAATAATAATGTGTATATTGTACAAATTCCATTGTTCATTCCACAGTTTTGGGTCTGTTTCAGAGGATAAGCTTCTATACATCACACTAAAACAAGGAATGAGGTACAGTTGTAAGTTGAAAACAAAGAAGGCTGAACTCCAGGATGTTTGTCATGGATCGTCTGCTTAAGAAATAAATCCCTGCATATACGTACATGAATACGTACATACATTCAAACACACCTATATTCATACATACATACATGTATACATAGAGGGTAGCAGTGATGAACTCATTCCTTTACCAAAAAACAATCATGTGAGATTGGCTATCGTAAAGGTGATTACACTGGAGGTGCTTCAGCATGGCCACAGCCTTGGGGCTGAAAGTTATGAGAAAATAAAAGAATAAAGAATATACATATATATTTAGTGATGTGTGTGTGTATGTATACACAAATACTCAAACAGCTTCCAACACATATTCACTCATGTATTTATATATATATTTATATACATATACATATATACACTCACAGACACGCACACACGCACATATATATATATATATATA
>NC_069003.1:29394521-29396750 GCF_001194135.2 Octopus bimaculoides
ACTGATGAGAAATTAGCTAGGACTTTTCTGTTAGTTACGTTTTTCTAAAATCTTCTGTTTCTGCTAAATGCTTCATATAGATATATATAGGGGAAGGAGTGGCCGTGTGGTAGTAGTTTGTTTACCAACCACATCGTTGTGGGTTCAGTCCAACTGTGTGAGACCTTGGGCAAGTGTTATCCACTGTTGCCTCAGACCGACTAAATCCTTGTGAGTGGATTTGGCAGACGAAAACTGAAAAAAGCTCGTCGTATATATATATATATATATATATATATATATATATATGTGCATGTATGTATGTGTGTGTTTATATTTGTACGCCAGCATCGCCTGACAACCGGTGCTGGTGTTTTTGAGTCCCCTGTTTGAAAACACAAGGACATAGTAGGCTTTCTAGACCCAAGTTGTTGGAAACTTGATATCAGGTCTTGGTTCATTTTTTTCATATTCTGTAATATACTTAACGTATGAATATTTTTAAACAACGGTTCGCAAAGATTCCTCTAACATCATCCAAGTTGAAGTTGAGTGACAGACTAGTGTTAACGAGATTAACAAGAATAAACACGAACTGGTATCATATCAGTTTATTATTAATGACGTCGCTGGAGAGCACATGGACTCGTGTGTCATTAATTACTGGATATTTGATACGCTAGTATAAATAGCTGGTCGGGCACCTAGTTGAAACTTGCAGAGTGAGTGCTAGCGAAATTTACCAGAAAAGACAACTCAGAGAAAGCGTCAACAGATTGAGTCGCCATATTGTAAATTTAACAGCGATAATAAAATGAAAAGGACTTAATGGTTTCAAACTTCATTATATAACAGCTTGTGTAAAAACTAAATATACACTCGGTCTAATTTGGACAAACGACAGTTTAACATAAAAGGAGCGATTTGTAGTAATTATAAAGGACCTTCTGAGCAATAAGAGAGCAACCAAATATGCCGAAATGATCGACAACATGCTGGAGAACTTTCAAAAGTTTGGAGTAAAAAGGAGCATAAAACTACACTATCTCCATAGTCACCTTAATAAATTCCCTGAAAATGTTGGTGACACAATTGACGAGAAGGGAGAACGCGTCCATCGAATCAGTGGAAACGTATGAAGGCAAATGGGAATTACAGACGACGGTGGATTATTGCTGGAACTTGGATTGTGATCTTCCTCAGATCTATCACAAAAGAATATCATCCAAACGCAAATTCATGGCAGTAACATTTTTTCTAGATTTTCAGGAGAATTTTTAAAAAGTTATTCTCGTTTTGTAGAAAACACAAGTTCTGTGTACGTACGTACGTATGTATGTACGTATGTATGTATTATATGTCTTGTTCCTCATAAGTAGTCTTATGGAAAAACAAAAACTATGAAATTCTATGGATGCAGAATCACAAAAATCTTGGCGTGATGGCAATGAATGTCATCTTAGGATGCTTTGTGTCAAAAGTCCCCCACTTCATGTGCAAATGTTTTCACAACATGGAAAATAACTTGTTGGATTATATAAGCGAAGCATGGAAAAAAATATGCATTTAAATGCTTCTAGAGAGATTTGAGCAATATCATGGAACAATTGTGAAACTTTCTCATACATTCACGAAAGAAGAAAATGAATATCAATTTCAAAATATAACACTCAAATTGTACCATTGTAGGTGTTTTCTGAATGCTATTTGATAAACGTTCTATATTCTTAAATTACACTGGAGATTATGGTCATGACCGATTTTATATAGATTTTTCAAGTAATTTCCAACTAAAGGAGTTTCATTCTATATTGATACGGAAATCTATTCAATATCACAAAAATATCAATATCTTTATTTAGTAAATGTCACACAAAACGCGAAGCGAAGAGATATGAATTAGTTTTGTGCAGAAATAATGCATGCAAAGAAATATATGTATTTTTAATGCAAATAATATATTTGGAAAGTGAGATGTTTGAAAGTGCAGTATAGAGAGTAATAGGTAATATAGGCGGTGAGAGTAGGCTAATATAAGATAAGATACTGCTGTATTACGTATAATCTACGACGTATTCAAGCTGTAAAATAAAACTACTCTATATAATGCGAAACCACGTTTTCATCTTCTAACACAGACACACACGCTCACGCACGTACGCAATCACATATACATAGATGCGCATACTCACACACACACACACACACACACACACACACACACACACACACACACACACACACACACAC
>NC_069003.1:29396794-29398347 GCF_001194135.2 Octopus bimaculoides
TATATATATATATATATATATATATATATATATATGTATATTAATCTAATACGAGAATATTGTTGACAGTGACACCGAACTTTGCGTATGTGTGTGTACAACATGCAGGTTTGTAAATGTGAGTATACATATGTATATGAAACGTATATGCTCATGCAAACACAGACACATGCGCACACACGTACACATCGATGCATAGATATATGAATATATCAGGGAAACAGCAGAAGCATTAATAATGCTACTGGGGTCGGGCTTGTGATATGAAATTATGTTTGAATTATTGTTCTCTAGGCTTCCATAGATCTTAGAGCTGACAGCCTCAGTAGCACTGCTGATGTAGTGGAGACTCGTTTGGAATTGAAAAAACATTATTCGGTCGGTTGAGATCACAATATCGGTGGTGATATAAATGCACAACCAGTGTATATTTCACCAGAATAAGGAAAGTCGTTGACATGTCGCGGTCAAAGGAATATATCGTCTTAAATACATGGCGTGTGCAACAATTGTTTTAGGCAATATGCACACATTATGCTTGCGTGAAATCGGAAATGGACAAAGAAAGAAAACTATCCGAGAATACGTTCACTAATTTTGAGGGTATCAAACGGTGTCAGTACGCAAAATTTTGAGGGTGTATGAATTGTGTGAATGCTTATGGAATCATGGAACGCTATCAGTGAATGAAATCGTGCGGATGGGCACGGAGGTAGGGAAAATGAAGCCAACAACTTAATGAGTGCTGTAGCCTTCCACGTCCGGTCAAATTTTTGTCGTTATGTTCGAGTGATATTTCTGGTTATTGCCAGTCTTGTGGTTATGTATTGTTGCAGCATGTTCAGGGAGTATTTTCAGGCAATATATCAAGGAGCATTTTCAGAACATGTATGGAAGTATAAGTAAGTCATATTTGATGTACTAAATTTACAATACAACAGTACAAATAATGCTACCAACATTATGTGTTACCCAGCTGCTTCCATACATATTGAGAGTGTATGGCAGAGAAGCTAAAACAAAGGATAGAGATAGACAAGATTCTCGTTGATGCTAACGACTAGACGTTTACAGATGCATTTATTTAGTGTTCTTGTTCCCAGTAACAACAAAACAGGCATAAATTTTGAATTGATAGTTCATTCTTTTCTACTCTAGACACAAGGCCCAATTTTTTTTTTGGGGGGGGGGAGGGGGGCCAGTCGTTTAGATCGACCCCAGTACGCAGCTTGTATTTAATTTATCGACGCCGAAAGGATGAAAGGCAAAGTCGACCTCGGTGGAATTTGAACTCAGAACGCAAAAAACACACGAAATACCACTGAGCATTTTGCCTGGAGTTCTCACGTTTCTGCCAGCTCACCGCCTTGAATTGACGGTTCATTGGGAAGGCAATATTGAGAGACACCATTTATGGGAGTACCGAAACAGAAGGGCGTCAAAAATTAATATTGAAGGAAAGAAAGTGGAGACAAAATTGATGTATGAATGATTTATTTGTACGCTATATATATATATATATATATAAAGATAGATAGATAGATAGATAGATA
>NC_069003.1:29398721-29399898 GCF_001194135.2 Octopus bimaculoides
TCTAAACTACATATATATATATATATATATAAAGATAGATAGATAGATAGATAGATAGATAGATAGATAGATAGATAGATAGATAGATAGATAGATAGATAGATAGATAGATAGATAGATAGATAGATGGACATACATACATATACAGATAAAGTAATACGAACTTCTATTTTTCACAAATTCTATATTTATTAATTCATTAAATCCAACTCCCTTCGGCAAAAGAATAAATAAATTCCGTGTGTAAGTTACAACCAGTTTTAAATCAGAAAAGGAAACAATATCAAGTGTATAATTTTCTCTATAACTTGTATCGGCTGTAAAGAAAAGCCAATCGGACAAACTGATTGCCTGCTAACAAGAGCTATCGACTCGTATTTTTGCTTCAATAGGCAGCAACACATCAGTTTTGCTAAGCTGAATCCCGATGTAGAGATTAAAAAAAACGGAAACACAAAGAGTAAGGAATATTTATGGTCTCAGGTAATTTGCATAATTTCAACGAAAATAAGTTAAAAAGAAAATAGATATACTACTGCCACTACGACGAGGACGTCGCATACAACAATTACTACTACTACTACTACTACTACTACTACTACTACTACTACTACTACTCCTTCTCCTCTTCTTCCTCCTCCTCCTCCTCTTCCTCCTCCTCCTCTTCTTCCTCCTCCTCTACAAGTACTACGATGACGACAGCGACGATGACATATACTACTACTACTACTACTACTACTACTACTACCATTACTACTATTACCATTACTACTACTACAATTACTACTACTACTATTGCTACTACTACTACTACTACAGTTAATACTATAATTCTTAGTAGTAGTAGTGGTGGTGGTGTTGGTGGTGATAGTAGTAGTAGTAGTTCCAGAGTGTAGGGCACCTCTCTTTTGAAGGCAGTACCGGCACGAACAAATGTAATTGGTATGGATTTGTTTATCGCAGATCTAAAGTTGCCAGGGACTTTCCCCCACCTGGACACGTTTAGAAATTCACTCTCCGTGATAGTTGATGAAATTGCAACGAACTGTTACTAACTCTATTCTATCAACAATTGTGTGTATTCGTGTGTGTGTGTCTGTATGTGTGTTGTCAGTTGTGTATATGCATCTGTATGCATAAATACATATGCCTGTTTTCGTATATTCATATATATATA
>NC_069003.1:29400129-29401006 GCF_001194135.2 Octopus bimaculoides
AATATGCCTCTATGTACACATGTAGATGTAAGTACGTACATATATGTGTATACACATGCATATATATTCTTTGTATTATATATATATATATATATATATATATATGTGTGTGTGTGTGTGTGTGTGTGTGTGTGTGTGTGTGTGTATCAGTACATGTTAATATAATTATATATACATAAATACATGCGCACACTCTTATTTATGAATATCAATATTCATAAATATGTGTGCGTTTGAACATACGCGTATGACTATAGACCCATAGATGTGTGCGTATATAAATGTGCGTATTTAAATATTTATATGGAGATGATGAAAGAAAGGAACAAAGAAAGAGGCGAGTAAGAGACAATGGGACAAAGAAAGTTAAAGTTAGGTAACCCCTCCAATGGCATTCATTATACAGTGAATAGATTTCCCAGGAGATACGTTATAGAATATATATTATCGAGAGCGTAAAGGACACTTCACCTTGCATCTCATTTCATTCTTGCCACACGACAAATGAATGTTATACAAAATTTCTTTCGATGAGATTCTGCTCATAAGGCGGTGAGCTGGCAGAAACGTTAGCACACCGGACTAAATGCTTAGCGGTATATCACCCGTCGCTACGTTCTGAGTTCAAATTCCGTTCATTCTTATAAGGCGGCGAGCTGACAGACTCAGTAGCACACCGGACTAAATGCTTAGCGGTATTTCGCCCGTCACTACGTTCTGAGTTCAAATTCCGCCGAGGTCGACTTTGCCTTTCATCCTTTCGGGGTCGATTAAATAAGTACCAGTTACACACTGGGGATCGATATAATCGACTTAAACCGTTTGTCTGTCCTTGTTTGTCCCCTCTGTGTGTAGCCCCTTGTGGGCAGTAAAGAAA
>NC_069003.1:29401016-29411681 GCF_001194135.2 Octopus bimaculoides
GCTTAGCGGTATTTCGCCCGTCACTACGTTCTGAGTTCAAATTCCGCCGAGGTCGACTTTGCCTTTCATCCTTTCGGGGTCGATTAAATAAGTACCAGTTACACACTGGGGATCGATATAATCGACTTAAACCGTTTGTCTGTCCTTGTTTGTCCCCTCTGTGTGTAGCCCCTTGTGGGCAGTAAAGAAATAATAAGAGGGTAAGCATCAGCAATATTCCTAAATATAATAAGTAGTAGCTTCCAATTTTGCCACAAGGCCAGTAATTTCGGATGAGGAGGCTAGTTGATTACATAGATGGGGTAGGATAGGATAGGAGGGTTACATGGATGTCAGTGCTCAACTGGTACTTATTTTATCGATACCCAAAATATGAAAGTTAAAAATTCGATATTAGTGGAATGGTAGATCAAAGCGTAAAGACGGACGAACGCCTGCTAAGCATGTTCGGGGGAGGTTATTAACCGATAACATTGGTTCCACAATTCTACAGCAATTTATTTAGTCGACCACGAAAGGATGAAAGGACAAATCGGTGGAATTTGACATAAGTACGTAAAGACAAATGAAAAGCTGCTAATCATTGGTGAAAAGTAGAGGCGATCACTCAGCCTCAAGCACAAAAGTCATATACACCCTCTTGCGTATATGTATACATACATGCATACTTGAAACGGGTCCAAGTATCGTCTTTGCTTAACGGGTGTAACTCTCAAAGAATTAAAAAATTAAAGACTTTGATAGAAGACACTTGCTCAATGATCAGAGCAGTGAGATCGAATCCAGAACTCGGAAGGATGAAACGCAAATTTGATCTCGGTGGTATTTGAACTCAGAGCATAAAGACGGTCGAAATTTTGAAAAGCATTTTGTCCGGCATATTAATGATTCTATCATCTCGCCATCTGAGTTTTGGTTTCAAATTTTGACAGAAGGTCAGCAATTTCGTGGGGTGGGAGCTTGTGCATTATAGTGACCCTAGTGTTCGATTGGTACTTATTCTATCGATCCCGAAATAATGAGAGGCAATGAGGACTTCGTTGGTATTTGAACTCAGAACCTCAAGCTGGATCAAAAGCCACTAAACATTTTGCATGGCGTGCCAATGATTCCACCAGCTCGCTGCCTCAGTAAGATGCTATATTGGCTTTAAACTTTCGCACAAGCGCAGCAATTTCAGACGAGTGGGGCAACTAGATTCCATCGACCCCAGTTTTCAACTGGTACTTATTTTATCGACCCCGCTTCTGCCAGCTCACCACCATCTTAGTAAGTATCAGCAACTGCAGTGCATCAAGAATTAGAGTGGTCGATAAACATTAAATAGACATACTAAGTCGCTCATCAATCCCCCACCACCACCGCCACCACCACCAGGCCTTTACGGTAGCCGACAGCTCACACGACACGCAAATCTCTAGCAGCATTGTTATGTTTATAACAACCAACTCAGCAGTGACATGGCATCAATTAGATTTTATGCAATAGCACTTAGGATTTTCAATCAGACTTTCTTTGCATAAACAGAAGAGTTAATAATTTTCCACAACGGTAATTATATTAACTTACCTTCCAGCTTACTTTCATCGAAAGCCCGTGACAGCGCGATTATTATACACGTCTGCACATTTCATAATACCATTTACTACAGACGCACTAATACGCAACGAAAACAGAAAACACCCACACGCACACAAACAAACACTTGATTACAAATGCATTTGTAATTCAACAACACGCTATGTTGGACGTTGCATTCACTCCTGTTTTTAATAACATTTCAATGCATTTTGTATCCTTGAAGGGTGTTTATATCGTTTCCATCAGGCGTGTTTCATTCTAATTGAGTTATCGGCAACTAGAGGAATCATTGTTACTATTCTGTGATTCTTGCAGAATGAAACTTCCTCGATCACATATTCTGCAATTCGCCTTTCTATTCTTTCTATTATAAGGCACGAGGTCTGAAATTGTGTGGAATGGCACTAGTCAATTACATCGATCCCAGAGCACAGCTGTTACTTAATTTACGAATGGATGAGAGCCAAAATCTACCCTGGCTGCATTTGAACTTTGAACGTAAACTTTGAAGAAACGCCACTATGTATTTTTTTCCGGCTCGGTAAATATCCTACCCGGTTACTTGCCTTATTTTTCACTTGAAATATATTTTGTTTGAGCACATTATGGACTGTAGCCCAAGAGATGTTGTATCGGAAAACAAATGGTTTTAATCATACGTTTGCTTGTTCAGGGCAACACAACAAATATATAGAGTAACAGAGATGTCCAACATTCCTTTCATAAATTTTCTACGTGTCGGCAGTGTCTATTTTGCAGAAATTTAATATTTGATAAATGTATTAATTACCAACACTCTCAGTATTAGTAAATAAATATCATGCACATTGATAAAGTTGTCAGCATGCTGGACGAAATGCATAGCAGCATTTCATCCACGTTCATGTTCTGAGTTCAAATTGCGCCAAGGCCGAATTTGCCTTTCATCCTTCCGGGTCGATGAAATAAGTACCATTTGAGTACTGGAGTCGATGTAATCGACTTACCCCCTTCTCTAAATTACTGGCCTTGTGTGAAAATTTGAAATCCATATTATGCACATTAAATAGTCATAAACAACTATCTTGTTTATATAGTTTCACACATAATCATTCTCTTCCTCATTTTGTAATTGACCTCGGTTAATGGGATGAGAGCAATTTTATTACTTGTCGTCGACAAGTTAATTACACTGTGACGAGATTGATCAGCAACATAACATTCATTGCTGACGGGAACGTAAACATGTTTAAGGTTACAGTCAAGTCGATCCCTCTGATCCTGTCTGCGGTGAAATTCCATAAAGAATCTGTCGTTTCTAAATAGCTACACCATATAATTAATTTTAAGACGTTTAGATTTACAAGTTAAACCGTATAGATTTACTGTAATTTGTTGTATACCATAACATGAAAAACAACCACTGCTGACGCGCCATTAATTCATTCACACACATTAACAAGTTAAATATTCAATCGAGGCAAATCGCCACCTTAATGATGATGATGATGATGACGATGACGACGATGACGATGACGATGACGACGATGATGATGACGACGACGACGATTCGGGTGTTGGTGTGGTGGTGGTGGTGGGGTGATGGCAATGAAGATGACGATGATGATAATGATGTTGATGATTCAAAATAACAAATATTTGGTTGTTTCGAGAAACAGATTCAATTATTTCCAACACACGTCAGATACTAAACCAATTTGTCTCTTTTTAACGTTTTTGTAGGCGTTTTTCTAGCTTTCATCTACCAATATATTTTTGCCACATTCATTGCATATTTTCACCTTCCGTCATTGTATATCCAGGAGCATACAATCTCCGAACACCTATACAAAATGCAATTAACTGCTAGAGAATGGAAATCGATTAAACCCGACTGGAAGGATTTCTGCTGGCAACGTACGTACGCCTTCCATGTTATGGCAAGGCAAATTAAACTGTATTCAACTGCTAGTGAAATGTCCACCATAATTATTTTTTAAATCGCTTAAGAACAAAGTTATCGGACAAGATAACGTCCATTTAAAGAGGGTGGGTGATTGTTTAAATAAATATGGTTACCATGAGGAATGGAAAAGTTTCGACATTTTAAGATCAAATATCGAACATGTTATGTTTTATTAAGATTATAGAATTGTATGAAGCTTCAATATTTGTAATTTCATTGCTGGCACCACATGTTTTAAAATACCACACTACAAATTGTATAATTTACGTTAATATCGATCAAATCATCCTTTGTACATCAATCACATTATTTTAATAAACCTAGTAGATACCAAGTCAATGATGGTCTCTCTACTAGAGATTACAACTTTATATTCCTCGATTAATACTGGCTTCAAATTTCGATAAAAGGTCAGTAATTCAATTGGAAGCGGTTAGTCGATTACATCGACCCCATTGCTCAAATGGGATTTACTTTATCAACCTAAAAATGATGAAAGCCCACCAATTTTGCCTGCTCGCCGCTTAATTATTTCTTTATTTATATTGCTACCATTCAGTTTATGAGTACCTTTCACATTCGATCTCGCTTCCACTTAAACTTGACTTAATTACTTTCGTGAGTTCGAGACAAATATTGAAAAACACTACGTTTTCCGAAATTTGACTACTGTTTTTGGCAAGTCGGGCAGTCATAAGCTAGAGCTGCTCCTTCCAGTTGACTCCTTCGGAAATATGATACGGATGCATGAGCTCACGTATTATCAAGGAACAATTTTCCATGTCATTTAAACATCTCGACACTGTTCTACTTACCGTGAATATTATGTGTAATTATATTAATTTTATAATTGAAATTCTGCTTGAAGAGCGTGTTCATTATGGAACAGTTATTAATTATATCTATCGACAAATGTTATGAATTGATATTTCTCTCGGATAAATGTCTCTTTAAACACTGGTAGCAATGGAATATCGTCAGCTGGTGAGCAATACCAATAAAATAGCGTTAATGTCCAAACCATTACAAATAGTTGCTAACTATTAGTGACTAACAGAGATTTAAGTTCCTAATGACTACTGCTAGGTCACAAAATCGTTTGTGTTACTCTCGTGATAATTGAATGTAGTTAATGATTTTATTTTAGCCTAAAGCCGTTACCGGTGGCATAGTTAGTGACCAAATAGAATCTAAGGAAGATGGCATCAAAGCAGCATCATTAGAGAGGTTTTTCAAATAGGCTGCTGATGTGTTCTCTTGAATCGATAAGAGCAAGTTAATGATGAGTGGAAGGACCATTGAAAACATTTCAGATGATGAAAATCTTCATTATACTTCACACATCAATACATACAACCTCCCTCGAAGTAATTAAATTAATTTCAGTGATCTTCATTAAATTACTTTCCTATTTATCACAAGTAACAAGATCTAAAATCTCAGCAAATTTCGAATTATTTGTATTATAGTATCGAAATGATTTGTCAAATATTTTGATCTGCAAATTTCTTTTCATCTACAAAGTAATGTATTTGTATCATCTTATAGCGACATGAGTATGTCAGATTTAATCAACTTTCAATAATTTTTTAAAGAGCGATTCAAGTATCCTTGTAACAAATATATCACTTTTCTTCTTCGTTCTCAATTAGACAAGAACGTCTTAAACAACAAAACCAATACAAATTCTGTTCCAGTGCCTAAGAGATTAAGGCAGAATATTCTGCTTGTCAACTACCTTCCGTATATTTGTTTACCAAATGTAATTGAATCGAATATGTTATTGGAAGCCTACTGTTATGATATGTGAGTAACAAATTATTCATTACTTTTTTCTCCACGATATAAATACAGAAAGGATATTACTAGTAATGCTGCAACCGAAAGCAGATGTTTCATGAAAGACATACATTATCTGCATATACACAGATTCAAAGAAGAATAAAATGGAGAAAAACCTCATGATATCCGCCATCCTTGTCGATGTTTCTAAAGAAGCTACCCTCATATAATTATGGAACGAATGAGCGGTAAGTATTCTATCGATGCAATATATGCGGTTGATACAAAAATAAATGTTTTCAATGGGATGAGTGATAACATGGGAGAATTGGAAATGTTTTAATCATCACTGCGTTTGATTTGATTTAAAAACAGGCTCCGAACTGATATGGGAATATACAGTTAAATACTTTTTCTGTAGCTGTGGTGTCATTTCTTTTAATTTGCATTCATATAACCACATGTCCAATATGTACAAACCTAGCTGCTCAGAAATAAAGCTTGCAAAAGAACAGGAGTGTTTTCTCCTTTACGCGAGAATTTTAAGAGATGAGAATCTACTTAACTGATATGGTTAGTGGAATATTATAGACGCCATGTAATTAACGCAGAGTGTGCTGTCATTTGTTTTGTTTATACATAGCTCCAGTTATCTACCTATCTATCCAATATATATATCTCTGTGTGTGTGTGTATATATATATATATATATATATATATATATATATATATAAAGAGCATATGTCAAGCATCGCTTGACAACCAATGGTGGTTTGTTTACGTCCCCGTAACTTAGCGCTTCGGCAAAAAAGACCGATAGAATAAATACTAGGCTTCCAAAGAATAAGCCCTGGGGTCGATTTTCTCGACTAAAAGAGAGCGTATATGTATAATGTGTGGATGTAATTATATATTGATAAGAGATTGCAGATGAATCTGTGCAGCAAACAAAACTGAGTTGCTTTACGTATTTCCTACGTTTAATATCTCTTTAAATCGACACCAATTTACCCAACCATTAATAGCTATTAACTGAATCAAAGTCCATAGGATAACCTAAAGATACAATAAGGTTTCAAGACAGGAATAATTGATAAAAATACATTAGATATTTATATCTAAAATATATATTTTATTCTCTTATTCAGGATAATGAGGATAAACTCTCTCATTATACTTGAGGTTTACTTCAAATGTCATTATGAATTGAATTTGCTGAAGACCGCTGCCAGCATTTGAAATGTAAAGGTATTGTCGTAAGATTATTTAGTATGTTACAAAAAAATATTAATTAAGAGTGCATAATGTCGTTACTTATTCTGAAGCGCTGTTTGCTAATAGTTCTTGAAGTCAAAAAATTAGAGGAACAAACAGATTTTGTATGTAGCTATGTTGTATGAAGCAATTATATTAAACGTATATATATACTTATTTCTATTTTGAAAACCAGTGGATGTATTCCACTGAATTTAGGTAAATAATCCTTCGTAGCGGCCTAAAAGCGTTTAACAACTCATGTATTTTAAGTATGTGCACCGATGAAGTTTACGCTATAGTGCTGTTTCTAACTCGAAATTGAATTTTGTTTTACTAAAACGGCACTCTCGCATATCAGTAGGTAGATGTTATGCTACCTGTATATACTTCGGGTCAGCGATTTGAATTTGTCTCGCGAGCGAATTGAATGTACGGCACCGGTGACCTGAAATAACAAAGAAATATCGAGATCTCTCGTTCTCATTCACCTTCGGAGCGATTCGCTGCGCCTAGCTTTGAATTATAATTTTGTTCTTTTTTTTTTAACACACTACACCTTTAAGTGGATTTTCTCTAGAGAAATACCACCGCCTAAAAGCATTTAATAACATACATACATTTAGTATGTGATATTGATAATGCTGTGTCTATGTGTGTGTGTGTGTGTATATGTGTGCGAGGGCGCGGATATATGTGTGGATTGGCTCTCAATCGGCTTCGACAACAATTGTTCCAGTTGATTCGATTGGGAAATCAACATGCAAGTAGATAAGGTGTAGCTTGTTAAAAAAAAAAAATTTTTTAAAAACCTCTGACTACAAAAACATGAGGTACAATACCGTGTGCATATTGAAAACGCCATTTAATTCACACAATGCCCTACTAACAATACTAGTGAAAAAAATACAATTGTACAGTAAAGTAAATATTTCAATGTTTAGAATAAAAATATTATCAAAGTTGTATTTCCACTTCCAGACACAATTACTTTTGAAATAAGAAAACTTAAGAAAGTATATATTTTACTTGTCATTTTTTTTTTATAAACTTATCACCAGCAAGAATAAAGAAACTTCTCTTAAACCAGTTAAATATATCATATTGTAGAGGAAACAATAGGTATAATAGAGCACTGTAATAACATCATACAAGTCAATAACGAAGAACATGTAAATACTGACTTGAAACATTTTACGTCATGAATGTGTATACGTTGTTCCATTTATGCAAATGATTGTCTTAAATGAATCATACAGTGTACTAAACATTGATCTTTGTTTACTCCATTTATATTGTTGCATCCTCTCCGGAGATTTTTCTTGTAGCTGATTTAATTACGACTTGCAGAATGGTATTCAGATGTTTTACTTTTTTCTGTTTTTTTTTTATTTAATTACTATTATCAGTTATTATTTTTTTTTTTTTCCACCTAGACATTTTCTTTTTAGCTGACATAAGATATTTCATATGCGTATTCTCTATTTTCTCCAGTTAATAGAATTGCTTATATCTGGTTATACGAAATGCTGGAAACAATAAATAAATCTCCAAATCTCTTTCGAAGCACACTATATTTTGGAAGCACAATACATTTGAAAAGAAATTATACACTATATAACCAACCTCAGCGTGCACATCGCGTATAAACATTTCTGAACTTACTTCGTCGCAGTCTTCAGACTTAGAAGAATTCATAAATATATATGTAATTAAAGCGAGTGCAGGATTTCAGTTAAAATTGACCAATTCGTTATTAGCACGATACGACGATCTGTTGTACCCCGATGTGAGAAAATAGAGAAGTGCAGACATCTCCACAGATCCCTCACATTGTTACTGACGAATTCAAATTCTAACTTATATTAGTAAAGTAGACCAAAATAGCGAGATCGTTCGGCGTTGACAAACTGAAAGCGAGAAATGTCAACAATAGATTTAGATTAGGTGTAAATAACAAGCTTAAAATAGAAGTTAAATGATATTCAAGATCTTGTAGCAGACCGGCTGAATTGCACACATCCGTCAAGGAAATTGTAAACTGGCAAAAAATATAACTTGGATATCATCTGACAGCTCAAAACATGTTGATGTAAAGGAAGCACAGAAAAGAAAGAAAGACAAACTAGTAATACTGATAATTATGGCATAGGTATTGCCAATATTACAATAAAGATAAAGAAGTAAGACTTCGTTGTAAATTGATAAATAAATCTGGCTTGAGAAAATGAAGAGAACTCAAGAAACAGGTTGCGAAAACAGTAACAAAAACTCTATAAATTAAGGAATTTAGAGGATGTGTAAATAAAACTAACATGGCCGCAGTCAAAATGACTGAAACGAATTAACGCAAGACAAACAGGGGAAAACTCTCAACAGCAACGAAGATATTCAAAACCGTTGAAGGAGTATGCTGTCAGTGCAAAATACTAAAATCCAAACAGTAGACTTATTGTTTGATGTAACTATGAGTATCTTATTATCTTAAAAAATGCCAATTCCAACGGAGAATCGGATACAATTGCGTGAATCAAACAGCTGAAGAGTAACGAAGCTCCACATCAAGATGAAATTGATACGGAATTATTGAAACATGGCGGCTCAATTATGTTGAGCTTCTAAACTTGTTCAATAATATTTGGAAGAAGGGATACGTACCTGAGATTGAAAGACATAGAGCCATAGTTAAGTCAGTTAAGAAGCGAAGACTCTCTCAATGTAACAATTGGAAAAGCGACTCACTACTCTCTATCCCAGGCGAAAACCTTTTGTCATCAGATAATTCTTAGAAGCAAAACACAATAGAAAATTCAACGAGAGAGAGAGAGACTGACAGACAGACAGACAGACATTACGCGGTCGATGACATCCAGAGAAAATATATTAAGCACTAGCCCGAAAATGCACATTAGATAAATCACAGAGCCTGCACATGAGATAAGACATAGAATATGCAATAGATAATATAAAGAGAATATGAGTCAGATAAAACTCAGAGAAGACCCAAACGACAATAGCATGCGAATTCCTATTAGATAACACAGACAACACGAATAAGATCATAAACAGAGAAAGCACGTTAGATGGCACGCAAAGAATATACAGATAGCACACCGGGAGTACACTATAGATAATATACAACCAACACCGTAGATAACAAACAGACAATGCACATTAGATAGCACAAAGAGAATATATGTTAGATAACACACAAAGAATATGAAGTAGGCAATAAACAGAGAAAAGAGAACAATAAACAGAGAAAGCATATGAGATAAAATATAGAAGATAAACAGTAGATTATAAACAGAAAATACACATTGGTTAATATACTGTACATCAGTGGTTCCCAACCAATTTTTTTCTTTGGATCTCTTTAGTTATTATTTTACTCCGGTGGGAAATTTATAATCATTCAATATTTTTTTTTTAAATATTATATTTTAATTATTAAATATTATCAGGATTTGTATTTTTAAAAATTGCTAAAATAGTTGGTGTATATTAGTAGAAGTATCAACAAGTTATTGCACAAAAATTTCAACGAAATGCTTTATATGGAATCTGAAGCGCAATATGGACCACGGTTGAAAAACGCTGCCGTAGATAATACGCAGAGAATATCCGATGAATAGTACACTTACAATAAACATTAGGTAATAAACGCAGAATACAGAAAAGATAATACTGAGAGAATGCACTTCGGATGACATACAGCGAATATGCATCACATAGCATGGCACTGCGTGGTTATAACGATGAGAATTCAAGTTGATACGATCAAATGAACAACCTACTGAATGTGCAAGAGACTAAACACTCCACAGACACGCGTATCTATAACGTAGTTCTCAGAGAGATTCGGCATGGCATAGAAGGTGACACGACTGTCCCTTTGAATTACAGGTAAATACATATATATCTATACATGTGTATATATATATATATATCTATATATATATATGTGTGTGTGTGTGTGTGTGTGTGTGTGTATGTATGTATGTATACATATATATGTGTATATATATATATATATACATATATATATAGAGACAGAGAGATTCATAGATAGATAGATATATATGCATGTATATATATATATA
>NC_069003.1:29412962-29414349 GCF_001194135.2 Octopus bimaculoides
ATTGAGCGGTTTTAATCGAATGAATCGACATCAGTACTTATTCAGTTTTTGTTTTCAACCTTTACTTATTCTACCGGGAATGTTTACCCAACCGCTAAGTTACAGGCACTAAACGTCTAGAGGTGGTGATCGATAAACTCTCTCTCTCTCTCTTTCACACACACACACACACACACATACACACACACATACACACACACTCACACACACACACACACACACACACACACATATATACATATATATATATATATATATATATCACGGGTTCTTTCAGTTTCTCTCTATGTGTATGTGTAACCGTATTTGTACGTTTCTGTCTTTGTGTTTGTCTTAAGCTTTCCTAAAGCTTCACACCAGGCGTTGGTTAGTTTACCTTCCAAAACTTAACGGTTCAGCAAAAAGGAAATAATTGAATGTGTACCAAAATGTAAAAAAATAAGTATGAGGGCGATTTATTCGGCTAAAACTTAGTCTGCAATCTGAGGAAAGCAACGAACAAGACAAAAGTTGTATAGAACATCGTATATTAAATATCTATATTATATTGTATACCTATAACTTATATCAGTGGTTCTCGACCATTTTTTGCCTATAGGCCCCTATAAGCCCCTTCCATTCCTATTTTACACAACTGGACAGTCTTAGCCTTTCGATGAATGCAAAAATAAATATTTTTGTACTGAAGAAGGTTAATCAGTTTATTACACATCAATCTTAGAACGAGAGTCATATATGAATCCCTAAGAGAATTTTCAAACGAAGAAAAGAATCGTTCTTTTAATGAGAGTGTGACACATGTATTTCTGGAACGCAACTCACAACAGATAGCTTAGAATATGTCATATGAAGTAGGCAAACATGTTCACATATTCGCGTCTGAATATACTACGCCGATCCTGTACTAGTTCTTCTTATCGAAAGCAAATTAGAGGATTGAAAAGTGGGTGGAGTAGTTATTATTGTTAATATTAAGATGGATTGAAACTTTGTAGAGTTCGCCATAACCAAAGAAAAGGAAACATAATTACAGACATGTGTTGTCTGATTTACCATGTTATTAACAAAGAAGGGAAGGAAAACAAATTGCACACAAATTTTACAAAGTTTAAACAACAGGCTACGTACAGCGACACTCACACACACATACAATGTAAGTGTGTAGGAGACATTTTCCGGAAATTGGATATGATTTAGAATAAGAATAGTAATACATGAGTGAAGAACGAACATATGGTGCCTGTGTTTATTTGGTAAAAAAAAATATGACCATACCGAAATACAACAATATCTGTTTCAACACACGACTTCACATTAGGAGTCTTGCAACACAAATTCATAAACGTATATACATATATATATATATATATATATATATATATATATA
>NC_069003.1:29414525-29417656 GCF_001194135.2 Octopus bimaculoides
TATATATATATATATGATTATCAATAAATTTGACTAGTGTGTTAGAAACACCTATATTAGGGATAAAATGCCCTATTACAATAGTCAAACCACATAATTGTATGTGTGTGTGTGTGTGTGTATGTAATATTGTGTTAGTGTTTGCCCCACACCACTGCTTGACAACTTGTGTTGTTATGTTTACGTCCGTAACTAAGCGGCTTGTGAAAAAAGTGTCCATTTGATTAAGTACCAGATTGAGAAAAAGAAAAGAAATACATACTATGATCGATTCATCGATTGTTAGTGTAAACCTTTTGAGCCTGTGTCACGGCATAGCTACAGTCCAATGGCTGAAGCAAGTAGAAGATAAAAGATAAGGCCGAAACGAATAAGAATACTTCAGAGATTGGAGCATAACATTAGAGTTTGAAACTGTGAAGTCGCACTTATTGTAGTAACATAGGTTATTGTCAACCAAATACTAAAGAAATCTCATTTCAGAGTCGAAGATTTGTGGCCTGCATAGTACTGTTATTGATCAAACATCACATATACTCGTTAACCTACACTGCTTTGCACTAAGTGATATTTATTGGGGTTTATGATATTTTAAAATACTTCTAAGTATTCATATTTATCCTTTGTCTTAAAAGCTGAAGATTAGTGTATTACATCATTGTTATTGAATAATATATTGCTATTAGTTTTCTTCAGCTTTTGCCATGTTGCTTGAAAGAAGTAATATGAGCGTTGGCGTTTATGAAAATCATTAATAATATACACTTTAGCGGTTTGCTCATGTTATAAACTAATCTTACTAGTGCCGCCAGCCCCTTAAGCTATGGGTCATCGAAGATATTAGATTTGGACTCTTATTTCTTTATTATATAGAGATGGCTCCATTGCTTTGATTGCGGATGGCATTTAGCTGTTACGAATCTGAAGTTTTTACGTGAAAATTTCTCGAAAAAAATATACCTTTTCACACATGCGGTTGATTAACTGTCTCAAGTTCTCAATTATTTTAAACATGAGCGAAGGTGCGTGAGTTAGAGTGTAAGGTATTCGGCTTGTGATTGTGAGGTCACGAGTTCGATTCTTGGTTAAAAGCGTTGTATCCGTGAACAAGTGTTATGTCTCAAGCTACTGCTATCTAGCACCTTCGGATGATCTCTACTCAACCGCTACACAACTGCTACTCGACTGCTTCTCAACACACCTACCACATACAGTTGTATGAAGGTGCATTGGAGAGTATTTCAGCTCGTATGGATTGATTATACGTGCATGTTGCAAGTCAAAAATGAAACATACTAACTGTTGTCCTCACTATGAATCATAAATATTACAGGTGTTGAATCATTTCTCCTACCTCTGTGTAATTGGCAGGATTTTCTGTTACTTATTAAAATCTATGTAATCGTCATACGGATCTGAATTTTTAGAATTTAATTTCGTCTTGACACTTTCTAAAATAATCGGATTAATTTCCAAATTTCTCTTTCGTCAAATCAAAACTTGGTGACCCTCAAGAGTTTTGTCTCTTTCACTTTGATCCATCTAAGTAATCTTATTTAAAAACGACTCTTCCGAGTCATAGCAACCACACGAATGTATGAATTGATCGTTTCAAATTTTGGCACGATTTCGGGGAAACTGGTCAATTCGATTTCATCGCTCTACGTGCTCAAATGGTTAATCTTATCGACCCCTGAAAGGATGAACTGGAAACTTGACATCAACAGAATTTGAACTCAGAGCCTAAAGACGGACGGAATGCTGCAAAGTCTTTGCGCATCGTGCTAAAGATTCTGCTAGCTCGCTGTTTTATTGCCTGAATTATTAACATCTATAAATCTATGGCATATACTAGAATTTTCCCTAAGAAAATTGCACTGAGTTTTCGCTGTTGTATTGCTTGAATTATTAACATCCATAAATCTATGGCATATATTAGAATTTTCCCTAAGAAAAATGCACTGATTACATCATAAACTTTTGTAATATGAAGTGTAAATTAACTCTGATTTACACTGATTTTTGTTATATAATGATCGCACATTTGTGTTTCACAGGGCAAGATTTGAAGTATGAATAATAAAATAGCTGATAATATTTCAATGTGTCTGCATTTAGGGTCTCCACAGAAATAAGTTCACGACCTCTGAATATAAAATGAGTGAGATTGGCTATTCATTATTCTATCTTACATTTTCCCTTTTGTTGTCATTAATATGTTAATTATATATATATTGCGATTGGCTATCTTATAAGATATTTGAATGTTGCTTGAAACATGATTTGTAAATATGCGTGAGTTTGTGTGTGTGTGTCTGTTTGCGCGTTTCTGTGTGTTTGTGTGTGTTTATGTGTGTTCGTGTATGTACATGTCTGTTTGCGCACGTTCATTTAACAACATCATTAATAATATTCAGCTTAACGGATTGGCTGTGTTGTGTGCTAGAGTAACTGAAATGCTTGATGTCTTTGAGCAATGTGCCTTGGAAGGAATTAGAACTTTGTTTGAACCTTATCTTTCTTTTCATATTAAGAAGATTAATTTCGAATACTTCATTGCCTTGATCTCTTTGGCGTTTTCTTGATACGAATCCAAAGTTCGCTTAGGAAAAGTCTGAAAGAAATATATCTCCCACCCCCCGCATGCATTTTCCAACGTATTCCGCCTTCTCCATAAATGCAGTCTCTCTCTCTCTCTCTCTCTCTCTCTCTCTCTCTCTCTCTCTCTCTCTCTATCTATCTATCTATCTATCTATCTATTTATATATCTATGTATCAATCTGCATGTAAGCGTCTGTTCGAGTGTATGTTTACGTTTGGACCAAACCAAAACAAAGCAACTCACATGTGAGAATGAAGAGAACCACTTACCTCAGTATAGACTCCCATACGACTTCCCAAGAACTCTAAAGGTTGCTTAAAAAATTCAGATCCGATACACACAGGTTTTAGGCTGTCTAAGATTCAGAATATTTTGCACATTATTTTCCGAAGGGGATTTGGGACTTCGAGCTATTTATTGCCTTTCTGTCCTGTAACATTGATAAATATTTTTTCAGTCAATAATAATTTCATTTCCATATAACGGTGTATTAAATCGCTAAGTATAGAATTCTGTGCACACATAAATA
>NC_069003.1:29418099-29429123 GCF_001194135.2 Octopus bimaculoides
TGTGTGTGTGTGTGTGTGTGTGTGTTTCTGTATGTGTGTGTGTTTGTGTGCGTGTGTGTGTGTGTGTGTGTGTGTGTGTGTGCGTGTGTGTGTAGAAGTAGTTTCGTTTATAATTCATCCATAGTTTATTCCTAACCGATATCTTGGTATGAAATTAAAAACGCAATTAAAATTCACATAAGCAACAGTAGTCTTTAAAGTTAGATTTGCATTCCTGTAAACGTCAATATGTAAACTTACATTTATATTGATTGTACACAGCACGATATTCCAAACAGGAAAGAATTCGGTTTAGTTCCATCACTATAAAATAATCGTTTGATTCCTGTTTAAGACAGATTTGGAATGAAAAACTACATATATATATAAACTAAAATGAAATATTCGATTTCATAAATTCCAGGGGAAATGCGTTCGTTTACAAAGTTATACGAAACCTATAAGCTGATAACCTTTAACAGGGTTATGCCGCTAATTGTTAAAACATATTCCTTATGATGTTCATAGTAGAGCTATATGTAAAGAGATATTCAAACAACCTCTCTTTCAACACATATTTAGATATTGCATGCCAACACACTGATTGTTTGTTAAATGCATTTCATACGTGTATCAATAATACGGTAACTAACATTCTGTATGTAAGTATTTTCCCTCCGGAGTTGCAGCTGTTTATTTTGCTAATGGTGTTGATCAATGTAACCGTATAGCTTATATGTTAATTTGTCTACAATATTTCAATTCTCCTTCACTAAGTTATATCAGTTTTATAAAATCCTTTAGTTTTATAAGTATCCAAGTATGTGAATGAGCAAGTATGGCATCAAAATCAAGCAAAACATTTATAGATTAATGTCATTCATCTCTTTTACATCGACTCCAGTACCCAACTGGTTACTTATTTTATAAATACTGAAAGCATTAAGGGCGAAAATCCACCTCGACAGAACAGGAACTCAGAACGTAAAAACGGACGAAATACCGCTAAGATCTGTGTTTTACATTCAGTTATCGAGCGTTTATTTTTTTTTTTAACCTCAGTGGGATGAGCTTGCAGAACTGCATAGAATGCCTTGTGGCATTTATTCTGTATTTTTCCACTGTATGTTCAAATTCAGTCTTGGTTAAATTAATAGTCCAAGACGATGCGTCAACTGGTTACGGTCAAACAACTGAGAAGCAAATCTGTGGTATTGAGCAGAATATTTGCTGTAGCCCATCTTTTTATACCAAGACAAAACAATGTACATGATAACACATCCAAACGATTAAGATCAGAAGCCATGAGAGCCACTGCCTGGTACTGCATCCGGGCAGTTATTATTATTATTATTATTATTATTATTATAATTATTATTATTATTATTATTATCTGTCTGACCCAGAATCCAATAAATTATGCTGCTCATAAATAGGCAAACCACATAAAATGAATACGAATATAGATGAAATACATATTTTACAGACCCCAGAATGATAGAAAAGATGATCAATTCCAGACGGACTTGAACTCGCAACGTACTACATGTGAAAATCAAATTAAATGTTGCTTTATATAAATCACATGACTGTATACATCATTTTTTTCTTCTGTATTTAATTAGTTTGTGTATTCAAACATTGATGATCTATATATTTCCAATGATTGTAGAAATTAGGATTTTCATCAGAAAAATAATTAACTATAGCAGAAAAATACTATTTGATTAATTTTCAAATACTTTTTTATTACGTAACTTAATCTTTATAGCATTTTTCACCACATTCTCCTTGTCTACAAATGAAAATGTCAACAACAATTTACAAATTCGCAATTTACAAAGTTCAAAAAATTCTCGGAAAGACAGACGGCGTTAACATTATTCACATACAAGTAATCAACAAAACGGATGTTCTTTTTCTTTTTTTTTCTTTTTTTTTTGTCTTATTACGTTTGTTCTATATGTTTTTTTCCCCTCACCTCACCTTAATTAGGAAACAAGCTGTATCACAAACAGCCTGCCAAAATTCAAGAGGTGAAATCCGTGAGAAAACAAATTAGTGAAGAAAAATAATGTTTTGTATATTATTTGCTTGTTTTTGTGTGTGTATGTGTGTGTGTGTGTGGTGGGGATGTGAATGCGCGAGTGGGGTGTCTGTGTGTGTGTTCGTCGTGTTGTGTATGTGCATATGTTTATACATATATAAACATACACATGAATATATACAGATATATAAATACAGTATCTATGTTTATATATACAGATTTATATATATATATATGTTTATATTCACTTATATACCCATATACATATATCATTATATTGTTATACACATACAAGCATATACACATACAAGCATATACACATACAAGCATATACACAACAAACACATACATACATACAAACATACGTACGTACATAAATGCATATATATGTGTGTGTGTGTGTGTGTGGTAAGAAGCTTGCTTTCCAGCCACATGGTTTGATAAATGTTTCCACAATGAAAACACGATACTCACCCGTCCAATACATGTTGGCAACTGAAAGCAAAATAAAGCAAATTGTCACAGACTGCGCTTATTGAAACAAAATGGCATTATATGTGCATTTTGATAATAAAAACGCATCTTTTGTTTTTTACTCCCTTTCACTTTTTATTAAACCTACAAATGTGAGAGGTCATTTTGCCGCACCCTGTAGAAGCTAGAAGGCCTGGTTTGGTAGCAATAGATAAAGGGGATAGAAAGTCCCAGATAATTGACTTTATAGTCCCAAATGGTGGAAAAATCAATATGAGAGGTATAGAAAAAATAGCAAAGCACCAGGACCTAGCTATCGAATTGCGGACTATTGAAAATGTAGGTAAAATGTATTCCAATATTTATAGGTGCATTGGGAACTATCCCTAAAGATCTGAACAAATGAATAGAGGAAATAGGCATAAAACCCAGTTTAGTACAGCTCCAGAAAACAATGTTTTTTTAGGGACATCTAGGATAATTAGGAAGGTTCTTGGCATCTAAGACTACTTGTAGCCCGATGTAAGGATACTTTTCTTTTCCAACAGTCTAATCTGTTGAATGTAGAAGAAGAAAAAAGAAGAAGAAGAAGAAGAAGAAGAAGAAGAAGAAGAAGAAGAAGAAGAAGAGGAGAAGAAGAACAACAACAACAACAACAACAACAACAACAACAACAACAACAACAACAACAATAATAATGATGATGATGATAATAATAAACAATATTAATAATAATGATTTCAAATTAATGCCACAAGGGCAGCTTGGGGGAGGGGATTAAGTCGATTACATCGACCCCAGTGCGTAACTGGCACTTATTTATTCGACCCCGAAGGCATGAAAGGCAAAGTCGACCTCGGCAGAATAATAATAATAATAATAATTAGTCATTATGAATGAAGAAGGACAAGAACTAATATTTCACGTGAAGGAAGCTTAGAAAATGTGTGACAGAGAGAGGTGGTTAAATATAGAGAGTGTGTAGGAGAAAAAGAGAGCATAGAAGGAGGTGGGAGGGAGATTTATGGAAGGAAGAGAGGGGTGGAGAGAGAGAGGTAAAGAGGAGAGAGAGGTAAAGAGGAGAGAGAGAGGTTCAGAGAAGAGATAGAGGAGTGGAGAGAAGGAAAGGGAAGAATCGATGTAAGGGAGAGAGAGAGTGTGGAAGAGGGGAGAAAGGGAGACGGGAAGAGAGGAAATGGGGAGAAAGGGTGGTGAGGCAGAGGATCAGGCAATTAAAGAAGAGAGGGAGTGGGAAGGTAAGAGAAGAGAGAAAGTGTGAGAGATGGGGATAAGTGATGGGAAAATGGGAAGCGTGCAAAACGGTTAATTTCAAACAAATTCTGTTGGGTGGGGTGGGGAGTGTAAAAGAAATGCAATTCAATTAGAAATACTTTATTGAATTTTTTTTTTTTCTTTTGGTTAATCCTGAAAGAAAAGTGGCTGATCAAAGTTCAATCCACCGGTGAAAAAAAAAACTGCGAAAAATATTGAATATGGAAGTATTTGGACGTTTGAAGAGGTTGCGACTTTAATATTATAATTACAGAAATATTAATGTGCTATAGCCTTCTTTCACTAAATCAATCTATGAAACTGAATTAATGGCAGTTTAACCATTTGTGGTTATAACGAGGGAATGAGATTAGCAGGGGATGATTTAACGATAAGAAGTTTAGCAAAACCAACGATAAAGCTCTGATGAGTGCAAGGTGGTTGAAAGGGAGGGTGGTCTGAGGAAGAGAGGTGAAAGGGAGACGAGAAGAGAGGAATTGGGGAGAAAGGGTGGAGAGACAGAGGATAAGCAGTTAGAGGAGAGAGAATGCAGGTAGGAGCAGGGGGAACACGGTAGCTAGATCTACTAGAAACAACAGCCAAATTTCCCAAGATAAAAGGGAATTATTTACCGATAAGATATTCAGCAAAACCAACGATAAAGCTCTAATGAATGCAAGGTGGTTGAGAGGGAGGGGGTTGAGGAAGAGAGGAGAAAGGGAGACGGAAAGAGAGGAAGTGGGGAGAAAGGGTGGAGAGACAGAGGATAAGCAGTTAGAGGAGAGAGAATGCAGGTAGGAGCAGGGGGAACACGGTAGCTAGATCTACTAGAAATAACAGCCAAATTTCCCAAGATAAAAGGGAATTATTTACTGATAAGATATCCAGCAAAACCAACGATAAAGCTCTAATGAATGCAAGGTGGTTGAGAGGGAGGGGGTTGAGGAAGAGAGGAGAAAGGGAGACGGAAAGAGAGGAAGTGGGGAGAAAGGGTGGAGAGACAGAGGATAAGCAGTTAGAGGAGAGAGAATGCAGGTAGGAGCAGGGGGAACACGGTAGCTAGATCTACTAGAAATAAAAACCAAATCTCCTCAGAGAGAAGGGATCGATTTACCGATAAGATATTGAAGAAAAACCAACGATAAACTTAGACATCATGCATGGGATGAATACGAAAAATTTAAAACTACTGAGTGCAGTGTTATTTTTCTACGGTAGCTAAACATTCTAGAAATAGCAGCTAAGTCTCCTGAGATAGAAGGGACTATTTAGCGATAAGAAATTTAGCAAAAACAGACGATAGCATCTGACATGATGCATGAATGGACAAGAAAAGGTTTTTATCTGCCGAGTGCAGTGTGGTTTCTGCATGGTAGATAGTCTTACAAGAAATAACAGCCAAATCTTCTGAGATACAAGGAAAAGATTTAGCGATTAGAAATTTAGAAAAAGGAACGATTAAAATTTGCGATTATGTTTCAGATAAATAAAGCAGCGAACTGGCAGAAACGTTTGCACGTCGGCCAAAATGCTTAGCGGTATTTCGTCCATCTTTACATTCCAAGTTCAAATTTCGCCGAGGTAGCCTTTGCCTTTCATCCTTTCAGAGTCGATAAAATTCGTACCAGTTGAGCACTGGGGTCGATGTAATTGACTCGTCCTCTTCCCCAAATTCACTGGCCTGCTACCAAACTTTGAAATCAATATTTCTCCGATAAATGAAAACCCCTATGATAAATAGCAGATTGAACAACAAATTCTGGGGACAATTAAGTCGACTGAAGACTTCCAAGATGTTGTTCCTACATAACCTGCCTCCAATGGCTAAACCAAATAAGATTCTAAAGAATAATTATATAACAAAACAACAATGCAGTATACAATAAAAATTTTCACGCAAAAAACAAACTTCAATTATAGTCTTTGGAGACTGCTTCGAATAAATATTTTATATGGAAATATTCTACCAGGAATATTGACAGCTACATCATGAAACCCAGCGAAACCAACCAGCGAAATATTTGCTTAATAACCATTAAATTTGTATGGCTTCCTAAGAAACATAAATTCTTGCCTTCCAATACTTGAATTCATATAACGCAATCGTTAAATTGTATTGATTTTAGTTTAAAAATTACAAACTAAATTTTTATGTTTAAATTTCATTAATTGAGCAAAAGTTTTCGTAAATAGCATCTCTTGAGTAATTTCTATAGCCCAATAGATATCAAAGTATTCCGTAGGTATTTCTGAATAATGTTCGACACATTTAAGGAGGTGAAATGCTTAGCGGTATTTCGTCTGTTTTTACGTTTTCAGTACAAATTCCGCCGAGGTCGACTTTGCCTTTCATCCTTTCGGGGTCAATAAATTAAGTACCAGTTGAGTACTGGGGTCTATCTAATCGACTGGCCGCTCCCCAAAATTTTCGAGCCTTGTGCCTAGAGTAGAAAAAAAAAAGAATATTCGACAAATATGATTAATGATTACTGAAATTCACGAACCTATTGGTATTTATACAACTTCATTACTTTCACAATTCATTTGCTAAAGTTTTCTGGCATTTCATTTTGTTTCAAATGTTATTTGGTTTATAAAACAAAAGTGTATATTCCTCTACACGAAGACTGGCACATCTAAGAGTCATAGAGTAAGATTATGACGTAGTTTTTGACTTGTTTGTGACGTAAAATTGCGACGCGTGCGCAATGAAGTCTCACTGAAATGAAGATGCTTCACAGAGCTTCCGCAAGCTTACATCAAACCAGCGGAGAAAGTTATACCAGTCTCTCGGCCTGCTAAGTGGTACTCTCTTCTTTTTTTTTTTACTCTCTTTTACTTGTTTCAGTCGTTTGACCGCAGCCATACTGGAGCAGTGCTTTTAGTCGAGCAAATGGACTCCAGGACTTATTCTTAGGAAGCCTAGTACTTATTCTATCGGTTTCTTTTGTCGAACTGCTAAGTTACGGGGACATAAACACCAGCATCGTTTGTCAAGCGATGGTGGGGGACAAACCCATATACATACTCAAATACACACAAACCCACACACGTCTATGGGTGTATACATATAGACTTGATGAATATACACATAAATACTCTTATAAATATATAGATATATGCATATATTTATATATTTTTATGTGTGTGTGTGTGTGTGTGTGTGTGTGTGTGTGTGTGTGTGTGTGTATGTGTGTATACATTGTTTTGAATATGTACAAACGTGCGTATTTTGTATATACATACGTGCAAGTATGCTAATTTAAACCTAGATATTCCCATTTATGGATGCTAATGTACACACTTTTGTGTCTAATATTATTTGTCATGAAAAGTACCTCCAAAATTGATCATTCAACTGTGAGCCTTTTTGCAGTAACTGGTGATTCTTCTGATCATCTTCATTGAAGAAACCTTTTATTCACAAATCGTTGTCATTTTCATCTCAATTTTCAATTCCCCAAGCAGAGATTTCCTAATAACAATATGGATGGACATGACAATATCAACTACAATGGCTAAGAATCAAAGGAAAACAAGACGAAGAAAGATACACAGATTATTTTGGTTTTGGCTATAGAAGAAACTGGAAACATAAAGCGCAATTTCTTGGAGTTATGCAATCACTAACGAGCTATTTAATTGCAATAAAAATTTCAAAATAATCCCTCTGTTGGCTATATGAAAAGAATGAAACGATTCTGGGCGAACATTACCCAGAGCTAACTTTTTCATCGACAAAACAATTATACCGCATGTGACATTTGTTGAACGCGAGAGTTACTAATAATTTTATTCCAAGAAAATGATGCGTATGATTTTATTACCATAAGTGTTAATATCGTACGAATAACACTAAGCTTCAAAACCCATTCTCCCAAAATGGACCTGCCTGTAACATAGATGTTAAAGCGTGTCGCAACGGGTACATTTGTTATTAATATGATATCACGAAGGGATAACTGTCTTCAAAATATCTACGATTTTGGTACATTGACGCTGGAAGAGTGAGATGAATATTCAGTTGAAATATAGTTTTGCAAAAATCGTTCAAGAAAACTTAAAATTCATCTAAAAATAACTCATACTAAAAGAGCCGTAATTTGGGGGGGGGGATATTAGATTAGATCGAACCCTGTACGCAACTGGTACTTAATTTATCGACCCCGAAATGATGAAAGACAAAGTCGACCTTGGCTGAATTTGAACTCAGATCGTAAAGACAGACGAAATATCGCCAAGCATTTAGCCCGGCGTGCTAACGTCTCTGCCAGCTCGCCGCCTTGTGTGAGACGTCATATCACCAATAGTTTAGAATCCTGTGAAAATTCAACTTGCAATCAACCAGTCGATGTAACGTAGTTAATGACCAAGCGTTTATTTCTACACGCTTTGTATGTGTATATGATCTGTTGGTGTGCCCACGTGTAAAAAGGACTTTAGCAAACTGCATATTCGGCATTGTGTGCTTTAGGAATTTCCGAAGTGCAACAAAGCAGTGAATATATATGATCTCTATATATTGCTTATATAGATGTTCGTAATGCCAATTGTGCTTTAGCAATTTTCAAAAGCAAATTTTAAGATTTAGTTGATAATCAATCGGGAACAGCAACTGTTACCAATATTGAGCAGTGAAAGCCGTAACTGAACAGAATTCGCAACAAAGTATCAGGGACTGATCCTGGACACTTAATAAATCGTGTCCTACACTGCATGAGCAGCTTAGGCGGTTTGGTGAAGTGTATAGATGAGGGCTGTTACTGACTCATAATAATCCACCATAATGCAAGGAAATATTCAGCGACGACAACACAACAAAAAGTAAATTAATCTGGTTGTGAAGGTCTACCTCACGCTCTCGACTCTACTGACCTAGCACCATTAAGTTTTCCCTAATTTAGGTCGCTTAAAATGTTTGCCAAGAGAAGAACTTTCCGAAGCTACGAATAGGTCGAGAAAGTTTTCGAAACATTTCCCTCTTTAACAACTGAAAAAAAAAAATCTGATTGATTTTTTTCTTCTTTGCATAACGTATCAGGCACCTGACTGCGACATTGTAAAATGTTATTGTAAAATGTTATTGTTAACAGTGACCATTATATTTTGAATGAATAGACACATTTACGATATGTTATATGCTGATTTAATCTCATTATATGAAATGCGACATTACTTTCCTACCAGCCTAATTCACACACGCATACATACACGCACACAAACACGCAAGCACATATATGTAGACAGATACATATAAATAAATATATGTGTGTGTACTCTGGGTATGTACATATATATATATATATATATATATATGTACACATAACCATATATATATATATATATATATATATATATATATATGTGTGTGTGTGTGTGTGTGTGTGTGTGTGTGTGTGTGTGTGTGTGTGTGTACACACGACCGCCTATGTGTATAGATGTAGATATGTTTTGAAATGTGTTTGTAACTAAGACGTTTTATGTTTGAGTTGGAGATGTGTGTTTCCCGTATTTTACGTTGCATGCTGAATGAAGTTAAAAGTCAGTTCTACTCACGGAATAGTAACAATTGTTTTGGTGTGAATTATTACTTTTACGTATAAAGCAAGAAATAAAACGCAGCTTGCACAAATGGATTAAAGTGATACCTATTAAGACCAATTTGATTAGAAAATGATTGGCTTGTGTACTGTAACTATTTGTTTAGCAAAGACTGTTTATTTTAAGATAACAAAATGCTATGTCATTTGTTGCTGTATTGAAATACCTTACTGTGCTATTCATTGTTTTCCCCTTCCGTCATTTAAAAGGTCGGAAAGGACTAAAATCTTGTCTGTTGTTCCATCCATTAGATATTATTGATTTTAACATAATACCAAATCTTTCAGTCTTTGTCGAGTAACTGTTGTGTCAACGCTATTTTATTAACGTCAGTTATAATCATTCAGTGAGAAAAACAGCTTGACTGGTTTATGAATGTGTAGTCTAAATGTGTTTCCTTTCTTCTGCAATCGCAAAGTGGTCTTAAATACAATTTGGTCATGAATGTCACTGGTGTGTCGTTGTTATCACTCAGATATCTATTATGTTCTGTTGTCAAGATTTAAATTCTCTTTTCTGAAATGAAAAACCACTTCTTAACTTTTTGAATATGAAATCACTATAGCCGCCGATATCCCTGCGCCACCAGTGCCTTCTAAGGAAATTTGGGAGACAGGAGCTGTCTGGAAACCCGTCGTATATAAATATACGCTCACACGCACATTTCAATTCATAAGTTTTTGTGCTTGCTTTAGTGTTTGGATTACAGCCATGCTACGGCATCGCCTCGATAGATTTAGTCGAAATATCGACGCTGGTACTTATGTTTTTAAGTCTAGTACTTACTTGTTCTATCTGTCACTTTTTACCGAACAACTAAGAGACGGGGATGGAAACAAACCATCACCTATTGTTAGGCAGTGGAGGCCAAGCATCACACAAGGACACACGTACGACGAGTACACACATTGATCACACATTGATACATATATATATCATATAGATTTTCCTTCTATCAAATCCTCCCACAAGCCTTTAGTCGAGCAGATCTACGGTGGAAGACACTTGCTCAAAGTGCCGCACAACTGGACTGGTGTCTATGGTTGGTTGTATTAATTGTCTTGTGCATCGTATATTCATGGATCTCTTAATTAAAGTAATTAAGAAGATAGTTGCGCATATGTAATTTTCCTAGGATTTGATTTACATTGTCAACACTCGGTTTCCGATGAAGGATTATGAAGGCTTAAGAATAAGGGAGTTCTTTCTTATTGCTCTATTTCGGATTATCATATTCTGATGACCACACCTTCGCACAAAGAATTCTACATCTACAATTTCTTTGACGTTGCAGTTGCTTTCAAGACCAGGAGCATGAACGAAATCAGAAAATGATTTCATTTTTTTTTTTTGCTAGTTTCGTTTATTCATTGTTGTTCATATTTTCTTTTTAATTTAAATCTAAATTAAAGTGCACGCTAAAAATGGTTACGTGTGTGTGTGTGTGTGCGCGTGCGTGTGTGTATGTGCGTCTGTGTGCGCGCGTGGGCGTGCATCAATGCATAGTTAGAACAAGTAATTCTGTTCATCAGTTGTGGAGGGGGTTCGATATTTATGTTCGTTGGTTTGATTTAGTATGAGTAGTATGTATGAGATTTGGTAGTCAGCAAACACACATATATGTGTATATATGTATATCTATACATATATA
>NC_069003.1:29429376-29432713 GCF_001194135.2 Octopus bimaculoides
CCACACAGATTGCACCTCTGATTTGCACTACCAATACCTGCAAGTAAGTTCTGCTCATTGTGGATCCTAACATGTCTTTTAAGACCCCCATTGGATTTGCAAACCCTCTGGCACACACCACATTCAAACGTGTGCACAGACATATAATCAGAATAGCTGGATGAGGTTTGTTTTCCATGGGTTCGCAGGTGAGATTTGAGGCCAGCCAAGGACAGACATGGTCTGTCACAGACTGTGCACACAAAAAGGTCCTTGTCATTTACCTTCTCAGTCTTTACATACATACATACATACATACATACATACATACATACATACATACATGACACTGGTGTTTGATTTAGATGGAATTAGGTTTCAACAGACAAGTAAATAATTCGTAATTTATAAAAAAAAAAAGTATTTCTCTGATTTATTGGACGAGTAATTCTACGAGAGAAAAAAAGTGATGAAACGTATGTTATGAATACCTATCGGATGTGAAAAAACAAGACAAGCATAAAACTTGCTATTATCTAAAAGAAAACTGAAGATGAAAGTTAGAAAAAAAATTCTTATGGATTATTTCACAAGAAGTTGACCAAAAGTCTACCACTGCGTAGCGATAAAAAAATATATGAAAACAAATATCTACATTAGAGAGAAAACAGTTGAAGGAGAGTGTCTCGACGAGTGTAAAAAAATTATACCGCGTATAGAAATGTTTCTATGCAATAAAATATCAATCCTATATATATATATGTGTGTGTGTGTGTGTATGTATATGTATGTATGTATGTATGTATATTATAAAAAGAAACAGAATGATGATTTACATGTATCTATTTCTCTAATCTGGTATACACGGTTGGTGTGTATTTGAGCGTATTCAAATCCGCTTTTTTCTTTTAACTCTCTCACACTTACTCATTCTCTCACTCGCTCTCTTTCTCTCTCTCTCTCTCTCTCTCTCTCTCTCTCTCTCTCTCTCTCTCTCTCTCTCTCTCTCTCTCTCTTTGTGGAGACCTAATTCCGTCTAAATCAAATACCAGTGTCATTATGTATGCATTTATGATGTATGGTATCTATCTATCCATCCATTCATCTATTTATTGATATATCTATCTATCTATCTATCTATCTTTCTATCTATTGATCTATCTATCTATTTATCTCTCTTTCTCTCTCTCTCTCTCTCTCTCTCTCTCTCTCTCTCTCTCTCTCTCTCTCTCTCTCTCTCTCTCTCTCTCTCTCTCTCTCTTTCTCACTATATATATTCTGAAAGCTGTCTATCAAATTTAACTTTCAAGAGTGGTTTTAAACAAGAGGACCTGGCCTAAAATGCTTAGCAATGGGTTCAATCTCGGAAGTTGGTTTTACATGTACAATCAACTCTGTCTTCATATAAGAGTTAATTTTCACCATAGTAACACTAAGTTGAACTCTAGCCCTTGCATGCTCTTAGAAAGTAAGAGAAATCATTTACATCATATTCAAAATCGAAACGTGAGTGAGAATGATAGGGGAGGGCATAGAGAAAGAGATGTGGACTGACATGCATATTATTTGTACCAGTCTTAAACCCCCGAGAAATAATCTTACCTTTCAAATCTCATTGTTTCCATTAAAAAAGGCATTAAATATTACAGAATGCACTCCACAATAAACCAGCCGTAAAGATAAGATATTCACAACGAGAATGCCTTTGAGCAGAGATGAAAAAACAAAAACAAAAAATAACAAACGCTAACCTGGGATTTAAAAGCAACAACGTTTTTGATTGAATAAAGAAGCAATTGGTGCAGTAGCCGACCTGTTATCTGGTAAACTTGAAACTGGATGTGGCACGGATTTTGAGATATTTCGGTTTCTTAAAGACAGCCTAAGTATGTACTTAATTATAAAATAAACTATGAAAAGTAAATAACTAAATAGTATTTTTATTTAAATATTTTCAGTGTTTCAGTGCTATGTATGAAAATGTCTTTTGTTTGTTCTAGGGCGTGTCTTATCGACATCTTCTATTGAATGTCGTCTAGTAAAGAAAATATTTTTCAAAAGTATCTTTTATTTTTTTCTATAAAAATGACAGATAAAAGGCTAAAAGAAAACTTCTCACCTCCTAGAGTAACAACCCCGTCTAGTAAGATGCTTAAATAGCAATCCTAGTTTTGGAAATCTCGGGAAATTGTAAAGCTTAAACGACAGAACAAAGAGGGCTGTCTTATGAACACCAATTGTAAAAACAACGATATTTACAGAAAAAGACATTTTCAAAATAGCTTCGCTATCTAATATTTAATACAAAATGTCGGACTGACGCACCTACTCCAACGATTATATACATTTGCATCTCAACACACGTGAAGAGAGTAAAGATTACAAATGCTATTCAATCATTTAAAAATGGATAACGTATCTAGGGGTTTTGGAGGCAAATAAACGTACATTTGATGACTCATAAAACAGTATCACCATCGTCGTCGTCGTCATCATCATCTTCATCAACATTGTCATCGTCAACATTGTCATCGTCAACATCATCATCATCATCATCATCATCATTGTCGTTATCATCACCATCATCTACAACAATATCGTCGTCGTCGTCATTATCATCATCACCATCATCATCATCATCAACATTATCATCAACATTGTCGTCATCAACATCATCATCATCAACATTATCGTGGTCGTCGTCGTCGTCGTCATAATCATCATTATCATCAACCTCAACATTGACCACATCCCCCGGAAGCAAGACTAATAATGTCATTCATTCATTAAAGCCACAGCTATTATAATCGTTATTAATGTTGTTATCGTAATAATCGTCCCAGCCACCATCATTGACATACTAAGAATAATATTGATGAGGATCATCGAAAATGATAATGCAAAATTCCTATGGGATGTTTTATATTTGAGATTTTGAAATCGCCATTTTCTAGTTTGTCGAAATTGCTTTCAATTTCTGTGGTAGCGATGAGTGAAGAGAGGCACAATTCACAATATAGTCGGCATTGATTACGCCCCGCTACCACCAACGTAAATATTATAAAAATAGCATAAACGCAGATATTTTTAAAACAACACACACAAAAGAAGCGAAAATGGCAGTTATACAGTGTTGCAATTACAATCAGCCATTTATGACTTGACAAATAGAAGCCAAAATTTTAATTTTCATACTAGATTTAGTAATGCTAAGGCATGACTACGTGGATAAGAAACATAACAACATGGCTGCGTAAACATAATGCCGGTGGAGACAGACAGACACACACACACACACACACACACATATATATGTATATATATATATATATATATATATATATATATATATATATAC
>NC_069003.1:29433750-29438181 GCF_001194135.2 Octopus bimaculoides
ATATATATATATATATATATATATATATATATATATATATATATATATATATACACACACATATATATTTGCGTGTGTATGTATATTTGCGTGTGTGTATGCGCTTGCGCAGGCGTGTGAGTGTATGTGTGGGTTGGTGTTTAAATATATGCAATATATATTTTGATATGGAGATTTCCTTCCGAAATGACTCACTTGTTACTCCGATAGCTATTGTCCTACTTGCCACACCAAATACTGTGTCATATAATCCACGTTAAATAGTTTTAATGTATGTAATCATTTAATGCCAATTGTTATATCTCGTTGTTTGCACAACGCTTGCTTGAATAGATAATCATTTAACAACATCAGCGCGAAGTAATGATTAGGAATAAACGAACTCTAGTTAAAATGTGTTTGCGGCATATTTGAGCTTCTAAAGACAAAACAACATGTCTTCCTCCATGCCCCCCGCTATCCGATTCTCAAACGGCCGTTACTGGTACAAACTTGGCAGATATGTTTCTTTACACCTTTTACGGTAAGAGATAAATTTTTTCATGGTAACCGCAGTAAATATGCTTCTATAAGTTAAAATATGTCAAACATATTTTTATTAACTTAAAATACCTTTATTCTTAATTACTTCTTCGCGTTGGTGTTTTTATATTCATCCCGACCAGGATATTATATTTGCAAATAAGTGGGACCAATATGAATTTGAGTCTTTTATCTTAATCACATTTCATTAGAATATTTCCTCATTCAGAGACATACAGGCATATTTCAATTTACATCCGTAATGGGTTCCAGATATGCGAATTAACTGGAAAAAAAAAGGATTAACACGAAAATATATTTTCATAATTAATCAAGTTATATCTGTTTTCATAAATGATCTGTACATATTTTGACATGGATTTTATTTTAATCTTCACGACTGCATTGTATTTTTCTTTTCTTAAGTTTTACGTCTTAAATATGTTCACGGAAAACCAAGTAGTCAGATAAATCCACTGAAATTCTGGCATAATTTTTTCCATTAATTTCATTAAAAGAATAAAAACGACGTAATGTCGAAAAAGACGACGTATGTTGGTGTATGCCTGTTATCTCTTTCTTTACACGTAGACGCTTCAGCATAATCACAATGAATTCTACAACGAGCGCTTATTCACGTTAGCAGAAAAAATGCAAATGGCTGTGGCAAGGTAATTATTCAAAGAGGTTTTCATTGACACAAAGCTACCACCTAGGAAATTTGATTAAGAATCTGTTGCAAGCTACAAAGTGAAATTCCGTAGTTTTTCACTCCATTGTTTGAATCATTTAGCAAAAGGAGAACAATTCTGCCGGAAATTAAATCGTCTTTGCAGGAAATTGGAGTAAACTCGACGTTTCTCTAAGGAATCAGAATTTAACTGAAAGTGTTTAACAATCACCAAGAACTTTAATAGTTGTTTTTGGAATTGCTTTATTTTATATTCGCTTACAGTCTACGCGTTCCTTGATGTTTATTTCATATATACATACATACGGACATAAGTAAAGAGGCACACTCACAAAAACACATATGTGTGTTTATATATATGTATGTATAATATATATACACAAACACACACACACACACATATATATATGTAAATATATATATATATACATATATATATATATATATATATATATATATATATATATATATATATATATATATATATATATATATATATATATATATATATATGCGTGTGTGTGTATTATGTATGTATGGCTATATACGAATATACGTATATATATATATATATACACTATAGTAAATGCTAAATTATAAGATGTAAAGGAAATGGTACCACATATATATACATATATAACTTCAATATAATATAATCAAAGATATTTATTCATTGCCTGACAGATAGATCTAAAATGTTAAAAGTTTGCACAACCTGTATATGTTAGCAGGTCACCAGTGCCAATACAAGACGTCTGTACATACGTCACAGCTGTTTGCTCTAGGCATTCCACTTAACTAAATATTTGATTGCTTGAAATTACTGGAAAATTCAAATGCAAACAATTTAAGTTAATGCAGCAACGTAATCAGCCAGTTTTTCTTCCACTCTCAATAGAATATATGAATTCATATATGCATATGTGCGTATGTGCTCATACCTCTGTGTGTGTGAATGATTATGGACGTGTATATTTATATATGCGAGTATGTGTGTGTGTGTGTGTGTGTGTGTGTGTGTGTGTGTGTGTGTGTGTGTGTGTGTGTGTGTGTGTATCTTCCTGTGTCTCTGTTTGCGTGTTTGTGTGTGTAAATGTATATACATTAGGCCATCTCATAAATAATGCGACTTTTTATTTGCCTAAACTAAAGGTCGGATGGAGACGGGATAAACTACTTGCATCGACTTGTTATAAAAGCAGGTAGTAATTTTACCATTTTACTTATTCTTGGGGTAAGTTTTGAAGAGTGCAGTTCGATTTTAGCAGTTATTTTTTTTTTCAAAGCTATAATGGAAATGACAAAGGGGCATATTCGGCATATTTTGCTTTATGAGTTCAATAAACGCAACAGCGCAACGTGCGAGGAATAATAATGCAGTATATGGGGATTGGACAATAAACAGAAGCCAGGAGGCGGAGAGTTGGCAGAAACGTTAGCACTCCGTGTGAAATGGTTATCGATATTTCGTCTATTTTTACGTCTTCAGTTCAAATTCCGCCGAGGTCGACTTTGCCTTTTATGTGAACTTGACGAAATACCGTTCAGTCTTTTACCCGGTCACCGCTCTGTTTCTACTTTTGGTACAAACCAGCAATTCTAAGGGGGGAATGGTACCTATTTCATCGATCACGAGAAGACGAAAATCAAAGTCGACCTCTCTACCATGGTAGGTGTAGGTTATTCAAACAGCGGTTAATCTATTAATTTTTACAGATGGAATCGTGTTAATGATCATGTTAAAATTTCCATCATAAATTCCTTGTCTTGAAGACAGGAAATTTAGCGGTAAATGTGGTGTTCGGTATCATTAAATAAGGTCTTATGTTCATTAGCTGGAGCAAATGGTGACCTGTACTCTTGAATTTCGAGCCTCATTTCAGTCTTCCTTTGTTTACTTAGTTGTAATTGACACTATCCGTCCAGTTGTAGGGATAACCACCTTCACTCTCTCACCCCCGCCTCTCTCTCTCTTTTTTTTATTCCGGACATCGATGATAAAGAATCTCTTATACTACTCACTAATAAACGAAATGGAAATTGAAGTTCCTGATGCAGTGGCAGACTTCTTTCCCTGCACCTTGAACGGTATGGTATTGGTAAACTTGTGTCATTTATACTAATGTAGAGATCATCGTGTTTCGTGTAATTATTTAAGTAAATTTAATATTTGTTTGAATTAAAACGTCTTCAACATTTTGACCATACCTGGTTCGGAAAAACCCTTAATCAGGCAAGGCTTTTGAAGCAAAGGATCCGCATAATCGATGTTGCACCTGTAGGAAACGAATGCACCAAACTTCAATGGTTCGTAAGTGACAATTGGCTGTGTTGATGATGGAGTAATTTATCAGTATAATAAGGCATCAGAAGACAGAGCAACGAGTGTTAAAGATTTTCATCAAAATGTTTTCTATTTTCGGATCTTTGGAACCAAAAGAAGCGTCCACAAATAAATTGGACAACGGTGCTTTGAACTGCAAATATAATGATTACCATGATTACCATCACAATGGATCTTTTACTAGACATGCAACCTCCATATTCTAAAACAGTGGGGAAAATTAATCATTTTTATACGTTTTATTTGAAGAGTTTCAAAGCTCCGGCGAATGCAGAGTTAATATTCCTTATGAATATTCCTTTCATCCAATCATCTTCATTCTATGATTACTTGAAAAAAATTTATGATCCTTTCCAATATTTAATCTAATAATTAACTTCATAGGGCTTGATTTCCTTTGAATTTGCAAAGCCTTCTGTCTCGGGCTGATGTTAACAAGCACAATCTTTAAACGAAAGAGCAGTATATGGCTTTTAGGCATGCTTCGGTATTCAGAAGATGCAAATTGTCAAAAGAATATTCCATATTTGTCCTCAATATTAAGTAGTTCAAAATCTGGCAGAATTGTTAGCATGCCGGGAAGAATGCTTAACTGCTCTTCGTCCGTCTTTATGTTCTGGGTTCAAATGTATTCCACTCGTCACGTGGAAGGGGGTACCATTTATTACTATTTAGCTATATCTCCCCTCCGAAGTTTTTTTCTGAGGAAGTGTCATTTTACTTAGCAAAACTATTTTTATTCACCCCACCTCCCTTATTTAGTTTTTTTTCTTTTTCGAACAATTTCATTGCACCAGTGAACAGAAACGATTGTTGTGATTTTTTATTAAAGCATGTTCATTCCATCTTGTTTTATAAATGTTATATATATATA
>NC_069003.1:29438717-29440969 GCF_001194135.2 Octopus bimaculoides
TATTATCATCATCATCATCATCATCATCATCATCATTATTTTCATCATCATCATCATCATCATCATCATCATTATTATTATTATTATTATTATTAATGTTGTTGCTGTTATTATTATTATTATTATTATTATTATTATTATTATTATTATAATTATTGTTATTATTATTATTATTATTGTTATTGTTGTTGTTGGTATGATTATTATTATTATTATCATCATCATCATCATCATCATCATCATTATTATTATTA
Source organism: Octopus bimaculoides (assembly GCF_001194135.2). Classification (NCBI taxonomy): domain Eukaryota; kingdom Metazoa; phylum Mollusca; class Cephalopoda; order Octopoda; family Octopodidae; genus Octopus; species Octopus bimaculoides. The sequence goes on from NC_069003.1 coordinate 29,438,972, forward strand.
TTATTATTATTATTATTATTATTATTGTTATTGTTGTTGTTGGTATGATTATTATTATTATTATCATCATTGTTATTGTTGTTGTTGATATGATTATTATTATTATTATTATCATATTCATTTTATTATTAATGTTCTTAATATCGTTTGTTTTTGTGTTTGTTTTTGTTATTAATGTTATCTCGCAACTACAGAAATTCATTACATTTTAGACTGACGCTTTATTTTTTTTTTTTTCTGAAAGAGAGATCTTTGCTCGTTTTACAAAACTGTATCGATTTTGCTGGTTCCATATAAAAAATTAATTCGTGCTATTTGGTGGAAATGATTTACCGAGTATTCTTTAAATACAGTAAAATTGTTGGATTTAGACACGAATAGATTCTTTTTTTCTAAAGAAATCCAGGAAATAAATTCCATAACATGAATTACTAAATTAGATTGCTATCAGAAACACCAATATCTTCATCGAAGTCTGCTACTTTATAGTTGTGTAATACGTATCAGATTACGTGTTCAATATAAGATATACGTATGAAGCAAGCAAATTGTTTGAGTTGAATAAATAATATTATAAAAGACGAAACGTTTCGAGACAAGCAAGCTAACGTCGATTCTTCTCGAGTTTCTGGTATAGCAGTTTAGTTTGCTGAGGAAAGACAAGACAAATGGTTCCCATACTTCGGTGCTCGGACATTTTTGTTAGTGGTTCTCGACACATTTTTGCCTTTGGACCTTTCTGATTCCAAATATTACGGCGGGGTTGGGGTCTTAAAGCCATTCGTTATTTCAAAAAAGCCTATAATATTTTTATAATTATATTTTATTAGAAATTTTATGACACATTCTTTTACTCTTTTTACTCTTTTACTTGTTTCAGTCTTTTGACTGTAGCCATGCTGGAGCACCGCCTTTAGTCGAGCAAATCAACCCCAGGACTTATTCTTTGTGAGCCTAGTACTTATTCTATCGGTCTCTTTTGCCGAACCGCTAAGTGACGGGGACATAAACACACCAGCATCGGTTGTCAAGCAATGCTAGGGGGACAAACACAGACACACAAACACACACATATATATACATATATACGACGGGCTTCTTTCAGTTTCCGTCTACCAAATCCACTCACAAGGCTTTGGTCGGCCCGAGGCTATACTAGAAGACACTTGCCCAAGATGCCACGCAGTCGGACTGAACCCGGGACCATGTGGTTGGTAAGCAAGCTACTTACCACACAGTCACTCCTACGCATATATACTTGATTTTTTTTATTACACATGTACATGGTATGTTCGATCAGGATACCAATTATCACAAACAACAGTACCAGGGAAAATAATAATACGCCATTTTTAACTCTCACAACGTTCTGTTTCAAAGAACTGTTAATGAAGATAGTTGCTATGCTAATTATTCCACTACAGCCATAAACGTATTCCACAATCATATTTTAAAACTGATTGGCGAAGTGGTTAAGCGCGAGTGATTGGATCGGCAATCGTTGTAACTCTGCTTTTAGTTTCTCAATGGAGTGGTCTTCCGTCTCTTTTTAAAATAAGACAACGAGCTAGCAAAAGCGTTGGCATGCCGGGCAAAATGCTTAGTAGCTTTCGTCTGTCTTCACATTCTGAGTTTAAATTCTGCCCGATGTCCACTTTGCCTTTCACCGTCTCGGGTTCGATAAAATATGTACCAGTTAAGTACTGGGTCGATGTAATCCCCTGATATTTCTGGCCTTGTGCAAAATTTGAAATTCGTTCGCCTCAAATTCTTTAAGGTGCTGCCCCAGCATGGCCTTAATGTAATGACTGACACACGTAAGTGCTAAGAAAAGTGTGTGCGTGCGTGTGTGTGTGTATGTGTGTATATACAAGGAAAGAGAGAAGGGGAGAGGGGGAGAGAGAGGGATAGATGTATATGTATAGGTATATTTGTATATCTGTATGTGTGCGTGCGTGCATGTGTTTGTATATTTTGTATATATATATATATATATAT
>NC_069003.1:29441184-29442357 GCF_001194135.2 Octopus bimaculoides
ATATATATATGTATATATGTATGTACCTATGTATGTATGTATGTATGTATATGTATGTATATATATATATATATATATGTATGTATATATATAGGTATGTATATACATGTAGATATATGTGCGTGTATGTGTATGAATGTGTCTATGCGTGTAATGTATGTGGATATCATTCAGTTTCTTGTATCAGCTAAGTTGTAAACGATATTCAGCAAAACCATTAAAACGATGCTTCTTTTGATCTATGTTTGCTGTGATCTTCTTGAACGAAATCTGTTGTGACCTTCTACAATTATCCCGTCGCACAGACTACAGTTTGTCAATAACCAATGCGTAATACAGTGAACCATTGATTAGACAAAAGAATCCTATAACAAACAAAGACATTTCTCGTAAAATACATTATTTCCTTTACGTTTTGCTATTTTTTTTTGTAATGTGCTAGAGTATAAAAGGAAGCTGTCAATATTTTGTTCAATGAACTGTTGGATGAAGACAAGAAGTCTCAAAACAGAAACCCAGTACTAGTTCTTGCCAATGGTCCAAAATATTTCGTCGTACAGTTAAAGCGAATCACAGATTACATCAACTCTACAGGAACAAGAGTATTGGCTACGACGTTGTACTTCGCGGATTCTAAAATCAGAATTTCATGCAGAAAGCATTGGTTCGCTCGATCACAAATCACTGGCTAAATTTGCTCTGTGGCGATCACGATCTCGGATCCACATCGTTTCGAAGAGGAGTTCTTCACCATTCACCCATGAGTAAGTCAACTGTAATTTATATTGGTGCGAAATTTTGACACAAAGTTAGCAATTTTAGGGGAGGGATAAGTCGATTATATCGACCGCAACCGATAGTTATTTCATCAAATGCCAAAGGATGAAGTCGGCGGACTTCGGACTCAGAGAATAAAAATGGATGAAATGCCGTTAAGTATTAACCATTATCTGGTTTCAACAACTTCGCCATGGTGCGAAATGCCGAACACTGTGAGGTCTGATGTTTCAATCAAGAAGATAACACGTGCATACACGCATTCAGTACACAGTACACACATACGTATATATGTATGCATGTATTTATGTGTGTGCCCGTGTGTATTTGTAAGTGCTAATGATACCTATATATTCATAATAGCATTTATATATATATATATATATATATATATAT
>NC_069003.1:29442674-29443256 GCF_001194135.2 Octopus bimaculoides
ATATATGTACGGAGATGCGTGTGAATATTAATATAGATAAATAGAAAGGAAGAGGCACATACACGCGCACAAAACTTTTGTTATATGTTAATAGAAGAATGAACTGAATTTGAAACAAGGATCATCATTTAAAACACGTTTCATGCTGGTGATTACACTGAATGTGCGGATGTTGAACCCTTTCTCGGTCATCGCTAAATATGTAACCATATGTGAATATTAACCCAAGTAATAAATTGTGTCAGCAGCTGTCATATCCGGATAGTATCTGGCTATTTAATCGGTTCTACAGTCCGGGTTAATCTTCATAGAAAGGTTTCTTCCAAATTATTCATCACCATTGTTGAAAGGTGAGTTTGCATCGTTCTAGCAAATTATTATCAAATAATGTATGGCTAGTACAGTGCTCTATCATATGTATGTATGTATATTCTTCATATTTTCATCTTAATATCACGTTATTTATACTGGCAAAAGAAAAGATGAAACATCATATAACGTGCACAAATGTTTCTGCACACACCCTAAATTTCGTACCAGTATATATATATATATATATATATATATATATATATATATATA
>NC_069003.1:29443668-29444628 GCF_001194135.2 Octopus bimaculoides
TATATATATATATATATATATATATATATCGGCAACTCTCATCTCCAATAATCTCGGGCCGGCCAGTGTCTTGTGATTGGAATTGGTAGACAGAAACTGAAAGAAGCCCATGTATATACATATACATACGTACATACATACATATGTGTGTGTATGTATGTATGTATGTATGTATGTAGGGGCAGGTGTACTGTATGGTGAATTTCGAAGCAAATCGAGCCGCAAAGAATAGCGTGTGAATGTTATAGACGATGTTGGTTCGATTCACACCAGCAAATTTCAACATTTTCAATCCAATGTTTACATGCTATTACTTATAGATTTATAAGCTTCGTGATTCGACGTTTAATAAAAAAAAAAAAAGGATATATACATAGATTCATATCCAGGTACACACAAAAACACACATGCGTTCGCGCCCGCACCTGCGTGTACTAATTATATGAGACGAATTTCCTATTACTCAACACCTTTCGGTGACCGTGTATGAATATATATATATATATATTGGGATTTCATCATCAAACATTGTTTCAAGTAATTGGATATATAAACGAAGTAATTAGTATGTAATAGAGTATCACATGATGCGAGTCATATCCAATATATTCCAAGAATATACATACATATATATACATATATATATATGTGTGTGTGTGTGTGTGTGTGTGTGTGTGTGTGTGTGTGTGTGAGTGTATGTATGTATGTATGTATGTATATATATATACCCGTTGAGAAATGAAGCCATAATATTACTTTGCTTTTGCCTGTTAGTCATAAACTTGTAATATTAAAACTAATTTCCACCTAAACACATCTCAATGGCCACGCGCAAGTTAATATTCTAGACTACAGAACTATGTTGTGCGTATCGATGTGCTTAGATGTTAGATAACGTCAGATATTAAATACACCTCATACCATATGTGTATATATGTATATATATATATATATATATAT
>NC_069003.1:29445046-29446522 GCF_001194135.2 Octopus bimaculoides
AGAGAGAGAGAGAGAGAGAGAGAGAGAGAGAGAGAGAGAGAGAGAGAGAGAGATTAGATTGATAATGGTGACTTATTCATTAATTTTTATATATTCCGAAAACTATTCATAGTAATAAGATCGACTAGCATAAATCATAATCAGATCAGAATTGGTTGTATAAAAACAGTTCTTTTCCGTGCCGCTCAAATCACCGAAATTTTTATTGCAGAAATTACAATCTTCAACATTAATAACAATTTCGTAATCTTCATCTATCAATTATTTTCACACGTTTAATTATTGCTTTGCACATAGGTACAATAAGCAATTATTGCTTCAAGTTATTCCACTTTCATGCTAGCAGCCATTTATCCACCGAACATTTCTATAAGATCACACGCTGAACATTTTATGATTATTTTTTGATGTTCAAAGACAGTTATATTCACTTTACATCTCCCAGTATTTGACAGAGAATTTAAATCATATCTTAGTAGAAATCAAATAATTAGAGCTGATAAATTATTAATAGTTAGCGATGGTTATATTGTTATTAATTGTGAAGTATGTAGCTTCTGGATTTAATAAAATAAAGTACCAGCTACATACTGACAAGTCGATAGTAGCAAACTTTTAAACTCTGACTGCAATATCTTGCAATTGAAGATAGCAGTGGGTTTTTTTAAAACCCGCGGCTCTACTTACAATGCAAATCCATCGCTTCATACATGTTCTGCAAGGTTTGGGGTGAAAGTACAAAGGTTGAATGTCACGGAATCCCGAAGTAGGTCCAGGAGAAGACAAACGTAAATGATTCACAATTGGAGTAGAACAAACTTTCTTCCACTAAGATTTACATGGGCAGCACCAAATAAATAACAATCACTTAGGAATGAGCTCAGGTTCTAAACCGTTATTTTGCACTGAAATATTCACCCCAATTGTTCATATCTAAATAAAATAATAAAAACAACTTACTCTAGCATGTATTCACATGTAAAAATTCGCTCTCGTGAACTTTTGAACCTCAATCCTGACAGATAAGAAACTCTAATTAAGATGAAAGAATCTGTTCCAAGAGAAGACACACCAATGAAAATCTTGATAATTTGTCAAATGCGTATTCCAATGCACTGGTGTGTAAATCGACTAAAAACACTTAAACGAAATCGTGTATAAGATATATAACCTTGTTAAATATAATTGATTAAACATGTATCAAACTCCATAAACTTCTAAGTATATAACGTGTTGACCATTTTTCAGCGAATTTCCGACGTTGAATGTTTAATGAGATTCACTGAAGATGCTAAAGAGAAAGCTATCAAAATTTGGTATTCATTAATTATGTTCAGCTACAACACTCGATTAAGAACAATATCAGCTGATATTTGTGTGTTGTGTATATATGTGTATACATATACACATACACATATGAATACGTGTACGTGTAACATGTTTTCGTTGTTGTGCATACATATATATATATATATA
>NC_069003.1:29446666-29449085 GCF_001194135.2 Octopus bimaculoides
GTGTGTGTGTGTGTGTGTGTGTGTGTGTGTGTGTGTGTGTGTGTGTGTGTGTGTGTGTGTGTGTGTGCGTGTGTATCCGTATACATATCCATCTTTATTAGCTAAAATCGATATATAAATTTCATATATCAAATTTCACACTTATTTCGTAACGGTTCGTGTATACACAATGTGGTCAATTCTGTATGTTATGGAAAAGAATTGTTCAGCCAATTCCAATTCTAGGAATGATGATTAATCACCATTTGATGTACTCAGTTTTATGATAGGCAGACATTTTAACTTGCTATACAAACACATATGCTTAATAAATGAAATTACGAGTGTCTTCGTCGCCATCGACGATGGACTGAACGATAATCTTTTTAATTCAAGAGAATCGGAAAAAGCTGTTTGGGGTGGAGACACTGTCAACATATAATGATTTTAATATTACAATAAATAATAATATTATTTAAAATTTTGACACAGTTCCAACAATATTGTTTTCTACTTTGGGCACTAGGCCCGACATTTTTTACTACTACTACTACTACTACTACTACTACTATTACTACTACTACTATTATTATTATTATCATTATTATTAAGGCGGCGAGCTGGGAGAATCGTGGGCACGCCGGGCAGGATATCTAGCGGCATTCCATCCGTCCTTACGTTCTGATTTTTTCAAATTCCGCCGGGGTTGACTTTGTCTTTCATCCTTTCGGGACTGTAACTTAAGCACCAGTTGCGTACTGGAGTCGATCTAATCAACTGGTCACTCATCCAAATTTTGCCTTTAGTAGAAAAGATTATTGTTGTTGTTGTTGTTGTTGCTTTCGTTTTGTTGTTGTTGTTATTTTTATTGTTCTTGTTCTAGTTATTTTTACGTTTCAGTGATACCGGTCTGGACATTAAGAGACGTAGAATGTGTGCACTAAAAATAGAAGCAACGTGTGTAGTAAAAGGCACTTTTGCAACGGTTGGAAATCATACTGTCAAAAGCACGGCCAAGGTCCCGGAGCATACAAATATGCACATTATACTCTTTTTTACAAAGTTCTCTGCTGAGCACACCAGCCTTACATTATATAGAATACTGTCAATATAACCCAACAGAGCACTGCACACACCCAAGGGGCACAGGCTTTGCTTGCACGTGTAATTAATGTATGAAAGAAAAATACAAAAGACAGCTAGAAGCGATAATGCATTAATTTTAGGCATTTAATTTAAATAACTGTGCATTTTGTTTAGATCGTGATTCTTGTCTAGAGGTAACACCAGAGATTTGTGATTTCAGAGAAGAAACATATACTGGAAAATGATTCCTTTCTAAATACTTAATGATCATTTCCTGTTTGCTTTATATTTTTTTTTTTCATTCGTAGAACGAAAATAGGAAATGAACACTGCCATGCTGGGGGGTTAAAATGGCGTATTGGTTTTGTTTCATTGTCAGTTAATTCCTTTTCCCGTTAACCCTAATGTTAAACATATCTTAACGACCTAGCATTTCCTGAGAATTTTCTTCCTGTAGTCAGTATTTCATTCGCTGTGATCAGCACCTTGTTTTTTTTTTTTTTTTTTCGTATTTTCATCATTACAAAGTGACACCATTCACAACGGAAAATAACAAAATAACGAATAACAGGAAGATGTTATGTTTCGGGGTTTCATAAATGCGTAGGAACATGATAGTTCGTGTGGTAAGTGATTTAATGCTTGAATAACGCCAACATATATTCAAAAAAAGTGTATCATATTTCATCAGCTTGAAGTGATGGAATGAAAGAGGAAATTTTTTGAATGGTGGGTTTTATCAGAAGGGAACCGAAGAAAATGCATTTCTTAAGTTGCATCTAATTTCAACGATGACAATCATGAAAATAAAATAAGATCTGCGTAACAACAGATTGTTATCCACCGCATTGAAATGTTTTCACAAATATTGTTGTTGTTGCTGGTGTTGTACCTCAGGTCAGTTCTGGTTGAGCAACATATATTCGTGAAATAAAACACCAATGTAGTGTGGGCATGTATGCGTACGTGCCTGCGTGTGTGTGTATGTATGTATATATGTACGTATGCATCAGTCGGAATTTGAAAGGTACAGGGTTCGTTTCTCTGTACTGGCTTGCTAGCCACTTTTTCCATCTTCTAAAGATATTTACCCGATTTTCTGAGTTATTTTCACAACTATTCTGCGTTCGAGTTTTATTCTGCTTTCTGTATATTATCAACTCACTCACCGCTTCAATGTTTGTTTATGATAAAGTTCTCACATTCCAAACGCTATTATTTGCAGTTTTAAAGGAAGTTACAGGAGTTACAATGGTACAGAGCACTAAACCGATTTTCAGAAGTAGAGATTTCGATTCTCTTAAAAACTCTTATGTTGTAAAAAGCTTACAAAATGCAGTGATATATGAGTGTG
>NC_069003.1:29449118-29450176 GCF_001194135.2 Octopus bimaculoides
ATATATATATATATATATATATAAAGTTAAAACTTACTTGCAAAGATGACGCGTGCGTTCGATCATGTAATAATACAGATAATATGTGAGTATATGCATATATACGTACATGTATGTATATACCTACATCTACATGTATATATAGAGGCATATCTGGGTACAGGACGTCTCAAAAAAAACGTGGACAAAATGAAACACAGAACTTAAACAGAGTACAGAAAACACACAGGCTACAGTTAAATGACTGAAAGAAGTATACGAATAAAAGTGTAATATATGTATGTATGTGCGTATGAACATGCGTGTATGTGTGTGTGTATATATGTGTGTGTGAATGTATGCGTATTTGAAAAACTTTTCGTTAAAATTTATCTAATAAAATTATCTATGGAATAGACCAACAAGAAATCTAGATGTCTCTGGGTCTTTTAAGATTCTTTAGATAAATCTTAATTAAAAGATTTTCAAATATTGTGATAAGTGATTGTATAGTAGACATTTTATTATTCCTAAAATATATGTAAATATACACACCGACAAACATACATACATATATATATATTGGAGATTATTTTTCTTAATTAATCGAAAGATAATTAATATTATGTGTCAGTATATGCAAAAGTAGACTTGAATGAGTTTCTGACTGTTTGATAATTTCCATGGACAACACTCCCAGTCGTTCAGTCGCTATTTAACTACTCCATTCAAAATAACACATACACAGAAACACATACACACACATGCACACCTTTTGTAAACCTCCTTTATCATCCTTTTTTACCTTACTTTCCTTCACCTACCGTCTCTTCGTACTCTGGATGTTCCTAATCTGTCTTCTCTAATCTGCACCTCTCCGTGTTTTTCTCCTTGTCTCCGTATTCTTTCTGTTGAAGAGCGTAGCTCGAAACGTCAAAGACTTTCCGTATTCCCGAGCGTCATACTAATATATACTTTTGTTATTTACACCACCTGTCCTCGTCTGTTGTTATTTTTTGTATAATCTCCCATATATATATATATATATATATATATATATATATATATATATATATATA
>NC_069003.1:29451260-29457974 GCF_001194135.2 Octopus bimaculoides
CATACATATATATACGTATATATATTTACATATATTTATATGTATACATATATATATATATATATATGTGTGTGTGTGTGTAGAGAGAGAGAGAGAGAGAGAGAGAGAGAGAGAGAGAAAGAGAGAGAGAAAGATATTGAGAGACAGCCAAACAGACAGATTGGCAGTCAGGCAGACAGACTATTTTATTCTTTTCAGCCTAAAGTTTGTGGCCATGCTACAAATGCTATTAGTGTGGTTCGCACAAAATCTGGAGAATATGAAATAAATAAGAAAGGACGTTACTAAGAATAATGAAAACAAGTATTGTGTTGCCATAGTGTGCAAACCAGCTGTCAAAATCGATTCACAGAAAACCAAGAAATCCTAAATTTCATTCCTAAGCTGTTAGCATGGTTCTGGGTGTGTATCGTCGTACTGACTACGAGAAGCAATGAAATGGTGGCAAAGTAATTGCTTGATCAATAGAAATAGTACGCAAACGTGCCTTATTTCCGATTCTACTATTTTAATAAAGGGAAGAACATATTAGGTAGCGTCGTCTTAGATACACGGTGCCTGAAAACAACAGTGTGGTTTCTGCTGGATTGCCGTTAACGTCTGACCATATCTTTAATCAAACGCACACATGACAAAGATTATATTATAGTTCTATCGTATGATTCATAGAGTATTATAGTCTCTTAGTTTTCCGACAGACAAGTTAGATCATTAACCGTCTGTATTACTCGCTCGAATCTGTCGCTGAAATAAATTTACTCGTGTTTTTTAATTAGTTCCGTTATGTTCTGAAGACTCATTGCTTCAGTTAGAAATCTGCATATGTTGTGATATGTTTTTCACTTGAAACGGTAATATTAACTCTAAAAGTTGGGAAAATATTACAATGATTTTGAGTTGAAAACCATAAAGTTAAGTTGGATCACTGCATTCGTTGAATTATCAAAATCGTTTCATCAATCAGAAAGAAAACCAATACTAGATCTGCTATATATTATCTTTAGAAATGATGCTAAGTTCTATGAGGCGAAATAAGTTTGGTACATACATTGATATCACTATTAATATATTTTCCAGAGATATGAAGAGTGAAGCAAAGAAGAAATTTGGAATTAAAAAACAAAAAGAAAGAAACAAAAACCGATTGAAAATAATGCTAACGCATAGATTTAAGACTGTAGGTTAAAGTGTGTGTTAGCATAAATTTCTTCATTAAATAAGAAACCCCATCTTTTTTACCTAATCCATATTATACTAAGAGTCATGTTCCTATCTCCCTCTCTCTGCCTGTTATATATTAAGATCAAAATGATACTGAAGTAATTTAATAATTTTTTACTCTTTAGTTTTCAGGGGTGATATGATCATAATGTCACAACCTGGTATCCAAGACGAGAATTGGCTGTGCTAGATGTGGCACAGGATTTTGTTCTGGCGGATGGGAACTCACAAGGCAAGCGACCTAAGGTGGGTATATGATCCCTCTTTCGTTGAATTTCACCGGTCCACCACCCTTTATTGACAACTTTTTTCGATCCGGTACAATAAATAAATGTGAAACATTAAGCAGTGTGGGGTTGGTTTACAATACATAATGTTACGTTTGACGCTTTTACGCTTGCAGAAATAAATATAAAATAGTGAAATTATTGAATTTGTTGATTTGTTGAATTAACATGTGTAACGAAAAGCGAAATGTGGTGTTTTATTTTTGGTTAAAGTCTATTCGTTCGTCGGGGTGAGTCTGCAAGAAGAAAGAGCAACGCTAAAAGTTTGTTACACATTTAAGAAACTTTGAAGTTAGTAGAAAAGGTTCTTCAACTGCAAAACGAATTTTCATTTATTGAGTGTACTCCCTTATAACACTTCTATTTATTCTTCAATAGCTAAACTAGTTTTGAGTCATTATCAAAGTAACTTCTGCTATTTGGAAAATAACTCAATTATTTTCCACTTAATTGTAACCTCTGAAGTTGAACAAAGATGGTTCTGTAACTCCTAGCTGAATATTATGCACAGGTTTTTTTTTTGTGCTTAAATGTTGGTTCTCTGTATTAGTTCCCTCTCTCCATGAAATAGACGTTGCCTGACTAGGTGCACGGTAAACCACTAGTTGTATGTCCAAGTGATCGCAGAGAAAATCGAGGTGAAGGGTTTTTTTCTCAATGAAATCTTGAATACTACACTATTAACCACTATGCTACGCGACATCACATTTACCACATAAGTATATATCGATATAAAGTAACTGAGGATTTTCTAAACTAATAGTCATAAAAATATATATTATTGTGGATAAAAATTGTCTACTACAACATATACTTTACCTGTTTGTTTATCTTGAAACATTACGTTAATATTGTGGACAAAACAACTCTGAAAAATTCCTTTTGCTTCCCAGAAATATTACTAACATATGAGTGCATAATCATGAATGTGTACTCGTTTATGCAGTTACCCGATCGGCTAGAAATTGAAGCAAGTTACTGTCAGAAGAAATGATAAATCCCAATGATGAATGATGAAAAGAGAACTCTGACTCTATGAAGTGCAACTATATAAAACGTTGTACATTAAAAATGTGTATTCATATAAGTTTAATGGAATAAGAGGGAATTTTGTTTTCTTCCTGCGCGATGAAAACGATTATTTATGAAATATAATTCATTCATTATAGTCCACAATATTTCAGAATTTTCGATTAATTTTATAACGAAACGATCAATATTCAGTTTGTTAAATTAAATGTGTCTAGATATTTTAATTTTTAATATAATTTATTGTTTATGATATATAAATTTTAAAACAGTATACGTTTCAAGATATTGTACGACCATATGCAAGCTATATGTACATTCATATCATAATATATCTATTATCTATTCCTCCATATTGCTTATGCACTTTGTAGCAGCACATTTTATTCAGAGACATAAAAATAATGAAATCTAATATCAGGAAAGATAATTGTTGTCATATATTTATACGAAACCAAGATCTTTTTCTATTATGTCAATATTTATTCACTACATTGAAAATAATTCAAATTCTAGTAGTCTCCTCATATAAGAAAATCATATGTATTCATTTTGTAATCTTGAATGCTTATAGAAAAATATACTTTTTTTTAAATACTAATATAAACTTTATGAAATGAACATAAGAAGGAATAATTTTACGTGCAATCATTTCATGCAAAGTCAAGAATCTACTTGGATTCATAACATTTTCTACTCACTTTAATTGAAAATACTCTTTGTTCGAGCATATTTTATTCAACAAATGACCAAATACGAGTAAAGCAAAATAGCTCGCAGTGAAGCGGCAAGTTTTCAGCAACACAAAGAGACAAGGAACGAAACATAAATACACGAGGATGAGAGCAAACTTCTAAAGAGAATGCGTTGGGGTTTAAATTGCTACGCAACATATACGAGATGTATTCCAAAGGTATTGGGTCCTTTCAGTAGAAGCAGTTATAACTCTCCTGAATCACTGTAATTTTCATGTCATTACTAGACATCTAATAAGCTGACCTGTCAACTTTTGTTATTCCAGATTGAAGGAATGCTTGTAAGAGCACTTTGAACACCCTCTACTAAACATAACTCTTCACAGCTAACTAGTTTGCAGATTACAGCTGGAACGTTTGGAAGCTCGCCATTCAATAAAGCTTTGTGGTAAGCTGAGAGAAAAAAACTCTACAGAAACTTATGAAACGCTCCATTTATGTATTCACATGTTCTCTAACACAAGAGGTTCAAGGATGGAAGAGAGGAAATGAGAAACGATAATATGTATGGGACGTAGAGCGATATCATAACATGACAGATGGTTGAGAAAATTCAAAATTTGAATGTTATCTGCCTCCTCCAGTCTTCACACACGGATAAGTACATGTTGTTATCGGGAGAGTTGTCGAGTCAACACACGTAATAATATTACTGGACCAAATAGTTAGATTATGCTTGTTTGAATCGGTTTGAATTTTGTTTCTCTCATTTGACTACGGCCATACTTGTGCACTGCTTTGAAGAGTTTTAGTCGAACAAATGGACTCCAGGACTTATTGTTATTAAGCCTAGTACTTATTCTATCGCTTAATTTTATTGAAAGGCTAAGTTACGGGAACGTAAGCACAGTAACACCATTTGTCGAGCAGTGATGGGAAACAAACAGAGACACACATGCATAGAAGTATACAACGGGCTTCTTTCGGTTTCCGTCTACCAAATCCACTTACAAGGTTTTGGTCAGCCCGATGCTATATAAGCTGACACTTGCCCCAGTTGCAACGCACCGGGGATGAACTTGAAACCATGTAGTTTTGACACAATCTTTTTAACACAATTTTGGCTAGCAACGTAGTTTATGAAAATATCATCTAATTAAATGATGTAGAATTTTCTCTTTGGCATTTCATTGTCATATGTCTGAAGAAAGGTAAAATGTATTCAAATTAGTGGGAACCAAAATTCTAGGGAGAGTGAGAAAATAAAAATAAAACATAACTACCATAAAAATATATTTTGACTTAATTAAAATAAAATTTGAAAGGAATAATATACAAGGTAAACAGCGAAATATTTATCTGACAGCCCCATCGAATATACTGAGATTGCAGAGTATGAAACAAAAAATTTCAAAAATGAAAGCTTTTAGTTAAATAATTATAGCGATTATTAAGCCACCGCTGGGAAAATCTAAATTTCAATAATTTACCAATTAGAAAGCATGTGACATAACATGTACTTTTCTGAAAATGAAAATCATTCTGTTAAAAGTTTCTCATTCTTTCAAAGACTCTTTGCATTAAAACAGAATACATGTTATCAAAAATGAAGCATATTGAATGGCCAAAAAATTTCAATTCAAACTTTCTCCTCTAAGCCACCAGGAAAGCAACGGGTTTCGAAATAATTAGAATTTAGAAACAAAACGAAAATTGTATGCACTTTAAAATTAACTAGAATCATAAAACCTTCACGAGAATAATAGTAAATTTCAAAAGGCGGCGAGCTGGCAAGAACATTAGCACTCCGGGCGAACTACTTACCGTTATAACGGCTCCGTGAATTATTGTGAATTATTGTGAAAACTGCTGTGTTACTCTGCGAAAACTGTGTGAATTACTGTAAGTTGTCTCTGTGAACGTTTAGTTGTGGCCATTGCGCTTGTCATTTGGCCGCATAAGTATACAGATAATTAATGACTTTCTAGTCGTGAAGATGCTTTCTATTTTTTAATTTTTTTTATCTAAAACAATATTGTCTTTCTTCTTCCGTTTTTAGCATGGTGTGATGCTTTGGCTGTTATTTCTATTAGGATTACCGACCAACTTGCAAGAAATGATATACCTTCTTTTGAACTGAATCTCTCCAGATTATTCCTGGTTATAGTGCCTATTCCATCAGATCAATAAAGTAATCAACAGACAAATCTCATTCGTAATTATCGCGTCTACAAAAAGAATATCGGCTGTAATTTCCTAAATATCTGACACACTATATTGTTCAAAATAATTCACGCGTAAAGATAGATTTGTGTCTCAGGATATGAGGAAGGATGAAAAGATTATTTGCGAAGGAAATTAGGAACTGGAGATATAATGGTGTGTAGAGCGTATGTAATAGGAAATGACGTCTAGGAACATCTGGAATTAAATATATCTAGAAATACAGCACAATAGTTTAATATAGAATCATTGACTTGCAACGGACACTTTAAATATGGTAGCATAGACATGACATCTATTGCAGAAACTTTCTTGCGTGGATATGTAATTAAATATTTATCAACTACGTAGTCTGTAGGCTTAAGTAGGTGGTTTCTGTGGACGCTTTAGACAACTCAACGCTTGTCAGTGAAGGTTTAGTGGACGCAAGCTGTGTGGAGAGCCACCGAAAGAAATGTCCTTTCTTGGCGACAGATTTAATCCCTTATCTGCTTCCATATTCCCACATCGTCTGCAAGAGTATTTAGCGATGTTCGCTCAATTGGCAAGTTTCTGGTGAATGAGTAACATCCACACTTCATCCTAAAAATCATAGGGACTGGACAAGAATCGAAGCTGCTGCTCTTCTTCTCTAAGTTACTAGAAAGATTTAAACAAAATAATTAACACCCAGGTAACATAAATATATCCGCAAACAAGATTTCCACTCCATCAAGAGTATTTCAATATATGCCACAAGGTGTGGCTGTAAGTATATATAACACCCAGATGAGTTATATATTAAAAAATTACGTGAGGAAAGATCTATTAGTGAACTTGTTAACTGGAGATTGATTACCTCTACCCGTCATTGTATTAATGGTAAAGATTATGCTAAAACGGTAATGCCAAGTTATAACTTTGTTTACAAGTAAATGTCATTCTCTCAAATGTTATGTAATTGAACTTTACTTTAATTTTTCCAATTATTTATTACGAAAATGTCAGTTATTTTAATACTAACGATAACTTATAACGTATATCGCAAAAACAAAACCTTTGATTTTTTTTATTATCATTATCCTCATCATCATCAGGATCAATATTTATATTATTATTATTATTATCATTATTATTATTATTATTATTATTATTATTATTATTATTATTATTATTATTATCATTATTATTATTATTATTATCATTATTATCATTATTATTATTATTATTATTATTATTATTATTATTATTATTATTATCATTATTATTATTATTATTAT
>NC_069003.1:29458401-29463746 GCF_001194135.2 Octopus bimaculoides
TATCCCTCGGAAAAATCATCTAAAGGTGTTTTTTTCTTTTTAATATTGTTATTGTTTTTGTTGAATGAAATTTTATTGAAATAAAAGCCGCAATAATTGATTGATATTTCATGTTACTGATAACGAAAGAATAAATGACAAAATCTCACATTGGTGGGATTTGAAATCAAAATGAGAAAAATGTAAAGTATTGGAAAAAGTACTACAAAGCATTTTCCCGATACTTTAAGATTCTTCCCAGCACGTGTTATGCTCGAGCTCGTTCACTCCAACGCAAAGTATGTATTAGAGAAAGTAAGCAAGAGAGTCGATAGTTGTTAAATGCCTCATCTCGATCAGATTATTATTTTGAAATTTATTCTTAGCATACTAATGTAAATGACTTGATCATGAGTTTAATATCTTGAAGCACACATTAATGTATTTCTTTTAAATGGGTTGATGGATGATAATGGAATTAAGACGACGAATATATTCCTGATATTACATAGCTACTCATTAAATACCAATTGTCACTTGCGGTGGGAATAAAAGCAAACAACACACGCTTCCAACACTACTCTTTACGGTCATTTAGAAATGTAATTCCATCGACAATTCCACTGCCAAGATTAAAGTGGAATTTACTAAATTGCTCTAATAAATGAAATATTACTTTGTTTAGACTGTGATGCAAACAAATGAGAGTTGGTGGTTGAAGCACAAGTAATTTCTATGCTAATAATGATGGTTTCTTTCTAATAAAAGTGCTAAATTGTAATTTCGTGCACGAAGTAGTTGGGGAATAAATTTGACTGAAGATTTCACTTAAAAAGTGGTCAATCATTCTCTTATTTTTTGAATGAGTTTACTCTTGATCAGATGAAATGAAGCGATTACGTGAAAATCAAACAAGCAATTTGTGTACATAATCCAAACAAGTCTCTTTTCTGAAATAAATAAGTAATGTAACTAATTATAATCTTGATTATCCTCAAAATATGGTTTCATATTTTGGAACAAAGCCAGCAATTTCGGAGATTGAGTAAGTTGATTACATCGACCCCAGTGCTCGACTAGTTCTTATTTTATCGACTCCCAAAAGATAAAGGCAAAGGCAACCTCGGTGGTATTTGGACACAAAAAGTAAAAAGGAACACGAAATGCCGCTAAACATTTTGCCCAGCGTTCCAACGATTTTGCCAGCTCACCGCCCGATGTGTATCTTCTAAATTACCAAAAAACATATCAACATTTATCAATCATAAGTACATGATATAATGTATATTAAATACGACTTAAGCGCATTGTCTTACAGAGTGTAGATTTGAGTTTCACCTAATGTATAGTATTCCTTGAATTTCTGCAGAGATGTGTTGAAAACCAAAAGCCTTCGTTTCATAACAGAAATTAGAGTGTGCTATTTTGTTGACTATATTCAGTTAATTACTGTAGATAGATTTTTCTTCATTCAATCTTCCAAGAAGTTTAAATACAGGTCAGCATTATTCTATGCTAAACTGTATAAAATCAGTGTATAAAATTATCGGTAATTGTTTCTACGACTTCAGCCACTACGGTCAATACAGTATTTTGCTGATGTTCTAACAATGAATGATCTTGAAATACACAACAAATAAACGATGATTAACTTGATAAGGATATAATCATGACATAAATATGAAGAAAATATAAATAGCAAACCTTCTTTAATTTTGAAAATGCATTTTTATGGTTTCAAAATTGTTGTACGATAATAACTTAAAGTTTCTCTTCCTAATCTAAAAGAAACCGTGTTAATATGACCTAGATATTTAAAAGAACTGTAATGATGAGTTTATATAAAGTAAGGTAATTTCTAAGCTGTTTACAAATCCATTTTGCCGCTGGCATAAATTAAAACGAAATAGACGTATTCAGTAGATCTAATTGCAATTTCTGAAAATAATGTCCCCCAACAGCAAGAATAATAAGGAGAAATACTAGTGATAGAACTACAGCAATAATATTAGTTCCGAATTTTGGTACAAGGCCAGTAATTTAAAGGGAGGTAAAAAATCGATCACATCGACCCCAGTGCTCAACTGGTACCTATTTTATCAACCCGGAAAAGTTGAAAGTCAGTGTCGACCTAGGAGGAATTTGAATTCAGAACGTAATGACGGATGAACTACCGCTAAGAATTTTGCCCATCGCATTAACGACTCTTGCGAGAGTATCTGGAGTGTTTCATGTCTCCACAGCCTCTTTGACTGCTCCAACGGTAGTCTACCAACATGTGTGTGTTCCATCAGCCTTGATGTTTCTCCTTCATTATCTTGATTGCTTGATGCAAATGCTCGCCAAGCTCATCGCTCACGTCTCCAAAATTATTGGGTTGGTGCATAATTATTGCGGCTTGTTTTCAACAAATTTCATTCAGCAAAAACAATAACATGTAACAAAAACATATTTAAATGATTATTCCGGAGCATAATCTCCATCTACTTCAATTATTGGTTCTCATTTGCTTAGCAGACGGTCAGACCGTCATTCAAAGATGTTTTTTTTCTTTTACACAAGGCCTGGAACTTTTCAGCACTCCCTTGTATATTCATAGAGACAGAGACAAGTTTGAGAAAGTATGTTATGTGGGGGAGAGTGGTAGCAACAAAGACAAACGTCAGACAACTGGAGCTAAATATAAACTAATAATTTCATTTCGTAGTTAGTAACGTATATAACAGGAGAGAGTCAAAGGGTGTTAATATGAAAGATATACTTTCATATAGAGACAAAATATAGCTAGAATATGTAATATCAGCTGTACAAGAACAATGTCTGACCAAACTAAAGTAACTAAACAAGACCTTCATATCAACTGCAGACTTTACAAACAGTATTGTAATTAATAGAACGCCATATTGTCTCCTACGTTCAAAGATACAGTATTTCCGCAAGTATTCATATATGAGTAAATTTATACACTGTCAATATATCGAAACTTCCGAATGACAACGGATGATAAGAAAAGTTTAGGAAGAAATATTAGAGACAGACTAAACAAACAATTAAAACAAAAGCTAAACATAATAATAAGTCACAACACTAAAGCTTTAGCAGTGATAATATATTTAGTTAAAATATTCTCAAATGGAAACTAAATGAGTTAGCCAGACCAGACAAAAGATTATTGATAAATACCTCTAGAATATACAAGTCAAAATCTGAAACGTAAGTATTAAGTTTACCTGTATTGAACGTAGGGGTCGTCTGCTGCTAGAAACATTGACGATAATTACAATAAGATATCTAACGAACAGTAAGGGGAATAAATAGGAATTACTGTAAAAGATGAGCAAAGCGTTATGTTGATCTTTCTTGTCAATAAATAAAACTAAGAAATATAGAATTGAGACTGATGTAAGACATAGCTCTGATGAATATGAGGACACAAAAATTAGTACTATTTAAAATGTTTAAAATAACAAGCTGAATATCTTATTACAAGTTGTCATATTAATGCATTGACAAGTCAATCTCCTTTATGTCAAATATCTCACGAGAGCGAACAAAAAGTAAATGAAAACTGAGAAATGTATGTATGTACGTATGTATTAATGTATGTGTGTGTTTATGTATACGTGCCGATTTGAATGTTTTGTTTTATGTATATCTTCCCAAGGATATAGTTGCATATTAAGACATGCTCTTATATACTTAAATGATAAACTTCTGGAGTGTTTGGAAAGTATGTATGTATATATGTATGTACGTATATGTTTGTATGTATATGTATTTGTGAACGTATGTGTATATATATATATATATATACATATATATACATATACATACATTCTGTAGAAATATACCCCGACATCTCGAAGAATGACAAAATGACAATATATCCGTGATATGCCAGTTCATACAGGAAAAAATTAGAGCAAACCGACGAGTTATAATTATCATAAAATGCAAGGAAAATAAATACTTGCTAATGAGTAAATCCATCTGCATGAGCAACAATATTTGCCTAACACAAATGAGGATTTTTTCCAAATATAAAGAACTGAAAATAAATATAACAAGGATACCAGGATTAAAAACGGAAACATTGTTCTTAATGGCGTTGCCTTGGAAATAATAGCAAAAGATAATAAATGAACACTGGAATTACACAAAACATACACGAGAAAGAAATTATATGTCGTTGTACATATATTACAGAGATTAAAATCTCATGCGTTTGGCATTGGGTACTGCAAACGTATTGCACTGTCTCCTGTGTATGCAATAGGTCATTCAAAGGCAAAACAAATCATGGTATGTTCTAAAGCTACACTGACGTGTCATTGGTCTTGTACTGAATAAAAATATATATTAAACTATGACCACTGAAAGGATCCTAACAAACACTTGATAATGTATCATATTTTGCCGCAATGCTATCATCGATTTGATCCATTCAAAAACATAACTGGTAGTTACTTTATCAACTATAAAATTAGATTTGTTTAAAGTATGCGAAGGTCACCTTGAAATAAACGAAACCTATTCAAGTCAATGAAAAGGGTAAAAGAATTAGAAATGCTGTAAACTCACAAGTACATGTACAAGAATGATATATCAAAAAGGAATATTACGTTTAAACATGAAGGAAAATAATACGACTGCTTATTAATGGCACATAAAATTCGCGATTAAAGGAGGGAACACAGCTGAAAATAAGATTGGAGTTGTCAATATTGCATACGGAATGAGAAATACAATAAAAGAAAACATTCAGAAAGAGATAATGACTGTATATCATATAAGCTAACTCACGTTATTGGAGAGATGTGTGTTCATGAATGTGAATGAAGATAAAAGAGATTCCGTTAAGTTAACTATAGTCGTTGGCTTAATTGGTTCAGACATCATGTCACGGTTACTGGGTTCTGAGTTCGAATGCACAACGCAGAAGATACGGCAACAACCATTATACTGTCACCTTTTTTGATAACGATATGAGAGTGGAGTTTTGCAGAGAGAGAAATTGCTTACCTTGAAATAATAAAGGTTAACTTGATTAATGTGCATAAAGTGCAAAATATTTTATATCCTTTTGTAGATTAGGTAGGCATAACTCGCCCCTGCTTTTCAATCTCAGTATTTAAGCTACGCATAGTGCTCCTGTAGTACACGTCCTGCCTCCATTCCTACAACACCGTTTTCTTTACGTGCTATAAAGGCAGAAGTAAATCTGCGTTCAACTCATGTGTGTCGCTTATTTTTTGTGTGTTTTACTACATAAAGTGCGCCAACTGTGCACTCTGAATAATTACTGACGACACGTGCATCATATATATATATATATATATATATATATATATATATATATATATATA
>NC_069003.1:29464105-29467073 GCF_001194135.2 Octopus bimaculoides
ATATATATATATATATATATATATATATAAACGTATTTATATATATATGAAATTTTGACCACTAGGTGTCCGCAAAACCTAGTTTGGGAACTACTGCTCTAGATTAATAAAAGTTTAAGCTTTCTAATTACTACATTGATTTATGTCCTTTTGATTGAATTTGTATCCTGTATTATGTTTAATTTAGGAAGATTCATTTATTCACAAATATAATCCACTGTCCCCTAAAGTTTCATCTATTTAGTGTTACTGTTGTTGCTGTTGTTGTTGCTGTTTAGCCTTCAAGTCTAATTTATGCGTCATACTGTGTTTAATTAATTCCGTGGCGTATAAAGCATAAAATTAGCAAATTAATTTAGGTTAGCCATTAAGTAATACCTTATATCTTCGTTGAATTATTTAGCCACATGATATGCGATCGTATTGGTTGAAGAAGGAAAATTTTATGTCTCCTCTGAGAAGGTAATTGCGAAATTGTCCGTAAGGAGACTACTTTATATTTCTCCCTTCGTTGAAAGAATTTAAAGAAGGTTTCATTCTTATAATTAATTCTTATAATTCCCAATCAAGGTTATGGCCTTCGAATATTCAATTATGAGATTACGCTACCTCTAAATACATATATTTACATAATATATATATATTTAAAAGAATAACCAGGAAAAAACAAATAGTTTTCATATGTGATTTTATGGTAAATAAAACAGAAAATATAGAATGGTGTCTTATGGGCAACCGTCAAAGCTGCAGCAGAAGCAGTCCAACCTGCTACTATTAAGAAATTGACAGATTCCATGGCTAATATGATTTTTAAAGTATACCGTCGAAATGGTGCTCATGTGGCTGAATAACTCATTATGCAAATAAATGTTATAACATTATTTTGGTTTTCTGTTGAATATATACTAAATGTATGCTTAATATATGCTTATCATTACCCTTCATTTTCTGCAAAAATTGTTTGGGTGGGCTATTTTCATTCAAAAGCTATTAACGTGGTTCACCCATGAATTGAAAAATCTGAAATAAAAAAGAAAGAGCGAAACACAGACGAATGAAAACAGAACAATGGCGTTGCCATCGTGTGCATACCAGCTGGGAAACGTTGTATCAAAATCCATTCGCAGAAAACCTTAAATTTCCCTCCTATGCTACTAACGTGGTTCTGGATGTATGCATATGTATATATATATCCGACATCAGTAACAACTTCAGAGGTTAGTTGACAGCGAATTCTGCAGAAAACAATTCGTGACAGAATTTATAATATAAATGTCAAATTAATGTCAGAGTTTTTAGGCTTTAGGTTTCATGATGGAGAAGCTTATAGAACGCAAATGTTCCCGCTTGGGAAATGACAGCCAGTGTTGCTGAATGGAATCCTTAAGTTTTATGGGATATACTCTGATTGGAAAATTAATGATTGATGATAGGTAATACAAGGAAGATGAACATTTAATATAAAGTTATCATGAATGTTCGTCAGATGTACTAGAAAACATGTCTGAACAGAAAATTACGGCACCAAAAGGGATAGATATTGGAATTAAATATGTAGTCCATAACAGAATGAGCGCATTGGAAGAAGATGTGTTATCTGATAAGGAATTAAGAAAGACCAAATGTTGTTTTGGTACATGGAAGCAATAGCTATGAATTTTGTAAAGCTGAAGAAGGCTGTGATAGAGTTACAGAGCAGCATTGAAAGATTAGCGAAAGATACACGGTGGAAAATAATTAGTTACATGCATAAGAGATAGTTTTTGGTCAGAGATACAATAGAATAGAATAATTTTATATTAATAAATTGTGTTTATTTTTACACGCAGTTAGTAAATAATAGTTTCCGTTCAGTGCGCCGAGAGTGATAAGGGGATGACAGAGTTACAGCGGAGAAGAAAGCATTGCAACGAGCTTCGCTTGTAAACAAATAAGTGCCAGTTAAGTACTGGAGTCGCTGTAATCGTTTTATTCTCTCCTCCGAAATTGCTGGTCTTGTGCCAAAATTTCTATCCAATATGTATGTATGTATATATGTACGTATATGCAGAGAAAAGAGATAGGTACTAAGACACAGACAGAGAAAGAATGATACAATTTGTAACTACGTAAGTAACAGAAGTATGTTTGTACATTTATACACCTGAGCGAAACATCAATTTAAAGTTATGTATCGCTAGTGAAATGTGTAGAATTCAAAGTTTTATTCCTGATATAATATATGCACCAGGTTTTAAAATGTTTCATATAGATGTTTTTCTAGAATATGAAAACCGATATGGAAATTCTATTTAAAGTGTCCTAAAGTATTTATTTCTAATATTATGAGACTGAAGGCCTGAGGGTCTCCGTTCTGCAGGAAACTAAAGTGTCCTTTTACGATATTTCTCTTTTTTTAAGTAAACAAATTTCATTATATAACTTCAGTTTTTCGTTTAAAATCTACCGTATCGATATGGAATATTTACAAGCAATCATATAGATATAAAAGCATTTCTTCTTTCTATTAAGACAATTATATATCCATTAAAAGAAACCTGGTGTGTGACAAAAATTCTAAATTAAAACTGAACTCTCAGCAGGTATTGGTAAGCTATCAGGGATTCTACTAGAAAATTGCAAAGTAGGAAATTATCCTAAACGGTGTTGTGCAGGTATTTTGTAAATCAATCACTATTTAAACATTCACCACTTTCAGATCGTCAGGCATTCTCTCACTCACTCTCTCTCCCTTTCTCTCTCTCTCTCTATCTATCTATCTATCTATCTATCTATCTGTCTATCTATCTATCTATCTATCTATCTATCTCTCTCTGTTCATATATGTGTGTGCGCATGTATGTATGTATGTATATATATATATATATATATATATATATATATATGTATATATGTATATATGTGTGTGTTTGCGTATACCTATACATGTATATATACATACATACATATATGTATATATATATATATA
>NC_069003.1:29467394-29468279 GCF_001194135.2 Octopus bimaculoides
ATATATATATATATATATATATATACATATCCGTGTGTGTGTGTATAGGCGCAGTCGTAAGAAGTCTGCTTCTCAACCATATGATTTCGGGTTCCGTCACACTCAACTGTGGTAAGTATCGATCAGCCACGAAGACCCCGCAAGGACTTACCTCTGCTGACCGATTTCAAACTGGGTTTCCTTCTACTATGTTTAGCTGCATACAGCATTCGTTTTCAGCTATCGGTGTAAATTTTTCTTTGACCTTATCCCCATTGAGCTCTTCTCCACTGTTTGTGACAAGTGATTCATTGTAGCAATATATAATATTACATTTAGCAAATCATACGAGCAGCTCACTCTTAATAGAAATGGATGTCGCATATTCGTTGATGATTCAAAATGACAAAAACAACAATTTCAACAATACTTAAGCATATGGTTTAAAGAAATGCGCCATGAGATCGTTTTTGAATAGTGAATACAAATACAGTAAGATTTCAGTTATGTAATAAATAATTTTGTTACATTTTTATCAGCGGAAAATCATCAAGCAGTCGATAGAGAAAAATAACCGGTGAAAGTATCAAATCTAAAAGACTGAACAAGAAATCAAATACAAGAACGAAAAGCATGGAGAAAACACATGTTAGAACAGCTGATCTGATTTTTAGGCAATTTAGACTTTATATATTGAAGTGGTTCTTTTCTGCAATGTCAGTTGAAGAAAGCGGTTGATATGTTTCATTCTTAGAAGTTATTCTAAGCAAAGTATATATAGTTCAGGCAAAGCAGATGTGGGCAATATATACAAACTGAAGCAATGTTACGTACATATATATATATATATGTGTGTGTGTGTGTGTGTGTGTGTGTGTGTGTGTGTGTGTGTGTGTGTGTGTGTGT
>NC_069003.1:29468938-29469723 GCF_001194135.2 Octopus bimaculoides
ATATATATATATATATACATACATATATATATACATACATACATACATACATACATACATACATACATATATATATATACATATATATATATATGTGAGTGTGTGTGTGTGTGTGTGTGTGTGCGTGTTTATGTATGTATAGATGTGTATATGCATGTTTATCACAGCGTGTATTTCTATAATTTTACAGTAGTGCGTTCAGATAATGTGTAACAGCAAGATCAGAAATACGAGAATAAATTCTATAAAATTCTTTCTTTTTGCTTTTCAATCTTCATATTAATATCAGATTGTCCTTCAGAGATTTTGAGAATTAATTAAATTACTAAAACACAATATGCTGATAAGCAAATTATTTTTCTCTTGATTATATAATAGAAGACAAGTCTAGATGGTATTTTACATCGTATTAAACTAAGATATATGATATTCTCGTTGTTTATATAAACATTCTGATTATCTGCTCAGTAAATAATTCAGATTATAAACGTTCATTTCCGATGCAATTCGTTGTTATTGGAAGTAGCTGCAAGTATTATTGTTACAAACTGTAGAATGCAGATAAATTGGAATATGCAAAATTGATGTTAACATGCACTGAACACAATTCACAACAGCATACATTTACGAATAATACACACATACACAAACTTATTCATACACACATGCTAATACATCCGTTGTGCATGCATGTGAATGTATGTGTCTTTCTATATATGTGTGAGTGAGATTTATGTATATATTCATGTACGTATATGTGTGTGCGTATATATATATATATATAT
>NC_069003.1:29470070-29474039 GCF_001194135.2 Octopus bimaculoides
TATATATATATATATATATGTATGTATGTATGTATGTATGTATGTATGTATGTAGGCATGTATGTATGCATATACGTATGTATGAGTGTATGTATGTGTCAAATGGTTTTAATAACAGATCCAATATACCCTTAAATATTTGCAGCTGAAACGGATGAAGATAAATCTAACATTGATGGATTGAAATTAAATGATAACAATTATTAATAGGCAATCTTCACACGCACGCTCACACACACATATATAAAGAAAGAAAGTAATATAAATAAATAAATAAATAAATAAATATATATATCGACACACACACATTATCAAATGGAATATGATTGGCATAAGTTTCAATTTTCCTCAACTATTTAGAGCTTAAGCCGTTTAAAATAAATCCTGTATTAATTTGTTGAAATATGATGCAACGTTTGGACAGTAAACCGTATTGAAACTAATTATGAAAATCAATTGTAACATTGTCTTACACTTCAGAAGTATTTCGTAAGTTAGCATTCCATAATGGCTGTCACGTTGGGAGGTAACACAAATTATATTAATGCTAGGTTAGTCATGTACAAAACATAGCAGATATAGCGAATATAATGAGAGTATGATCTGCATTGAAATGTCATTTTATTACGATTTTGTTTATCAAACTCTTGATACTAACCGTCTTCAGTCTCAGAAAGTTATTTATTTACGGCTTCCTCGACTGGAGCAGCGTGAAATGAAATGCTTTGATTAATAGATCAAAGTACAATTCAACGTAACGCTTGCTTTGGGCCAGCCCTTAGCCGCTATATACTGATGGGGTTGGTTTTCTCTGAGTACACAACCAGAATATCCCTTGTGATACTTACCAGCCGTAGACCGAAACCACAAGTTATCACACCACCCCGCACACACCAAACTAGCATTGACCACTTCCCAGCACCCACACCAGCGCACACACTAGTACCGACCACTTCCTAGCACCTAGACCATCATCCACACACCTACACATGCACACATGCACACACGCACATGTCAATGTCACCAGCCCCATTCCACACGCACATACACGCTCTCATACACACGCACAAAACCTTTTTATTTATTTCTATTTTCGAAAAATTACTATGAATAACGAACGTTCATTTTATTCATTCACATATTGGTATATTCATTGGCAGTTAGTATAGTATCAATTAACTAAACAACGGAACCTGTATATGCTTGCATAAATTTAAATAAGAGTACAACCGTACGATTAACAACGTACAAAATGGCTGTTGCATATCTGTGGAGCTTATTTTTTACAGACCGAACTACAGCAAAGCTCGATAAATGTGTAAGTTTCTTCATCACACAGCCTGGCAAACGCCTTTTACATAATTTATACTCACGTGTACATATCATATATAAAATCTTCACCGAAGAAGGTTTTTCGAAATGTCTGAAATACTTCCATTAGTTGACTTCGTTTGTTCAGGACATGGATATAAAATATCTCATTGTTATTCCTTTAACGTATAAATGCAATCCTATATTGATGATCGATGGCTGATGTACATGGTATGTCTTACTAGCTATGTATGCTTGACATTCCTGCAAGGATTACTAAATCAGGTTTTATCCAGTGAGGTTTAATCAATTACAAGCTGGCATCTTGAAGATTAACTGGCATTATCATTCTAAAAAATATACGTGGGCAACAAGTGAATCAAAAGGCATCGATGAATTCAAAAGACATGCCATATCTAGAATTATATAATGCAATTCAACATTGAAATTTAAATAAAAAAAAACTAAGGCGTGATATCAGAGTGGTTTCATTACGCTTTCGAGTCGATCGAAGATCAACATAGAGGCTTCCACGTTGGCAGAATTTAGTTGATTAGTGTCAGTGCTCGCTAAAGTCAACAGACAGTTGATAACTGATCTTGTTCGTATTTGCGCTGGCGCAACTCTGTGGTAAGAAGCTTACCACATGGTCCTGGATTCACTCCCACTGCGTGGCACCTTGGGCCAGTGTCTATTATAACAGCCTCGGGGCAACCAAAGCCTTGTGAGTGGATTTGGTAGACAGAAACTGAAAGTACCCCGTCATATATATATATATATATATATGAGTGTGTTCCTTTCTGTTGAAGAGCGTAAGCTCGAAACCTAAAAGACTTTCTCACATTCCCGAGCGTTAAACTAATACACCTGTGTCTTGTTTACACACATACCTTCGTCTTTTGCATTTTTTTTTGTAAATTCCAACAATATATATATACATATATACATATCATATGTGCGTGTGTTTTTTTGTGTTTGTGTTTCTCCCCCATCACTGCTTGACAACCGGCTTTGATGTGTTTACGTCCCCGTAACTTAGCGTTTCGGCTAAAGAATAAGTGCTAGACCTGAAAAATAAGCCCTGGGTTCGATTCCTACGACAAAAAACATTTATCGCGGTGCTCCAGCGTGGCTGCAGTGAAAATGACTGAAACAAGTAAAAGAATATGTTCAAGAATCTCAGTATCATATTATTCAATCAGTTTTTTTTTTTTTTTTTAGATGGTCAGATGTGATCTATTGCAAATTGTGCTGCTATTCTAGATCGAAATGACCAATTAATGACATTCTTGTGTGCTCATCTTGTTTTTATTAATCCGTATCAGACCTGAACAAACACCTCTCTTTGTAAAGTTATTCTAGCCATAATACCACATCGTTTTTCAGACACAATACATTTCAAATTACATTATTCAATTTACTTTGTTTTCTTTAAATGAGAGTTGGGTGTCAATTGAAAGATATTGCTACTATCTCTAGTCAATGAAAACACGTGTTGATCTTCTCTTGTTGATTAGTATTTGGTGCAAGTAAGGTGGCGAGCTAGCAGAATCGTTAGCGCGTCGGGGAAAATGCTCACTAGCATTTCGTCCATCATTACGTTCTGAGTCCAAATTACACCTAGATCGGTTTTGTCTTTCATCGTTTCGTGGCAGATAAAATAAGTACCTGTTGAATACTGGAGTCGATGTAATCGACTTGACTCCTCCCTCAAAATTGCTGGCCTTGCGCCTAAATTTTAATATCTGCATTCATACTTAAATATATCGGTGTGTGTGTGTGTGTGTGTGTGTGTAAGCGTTTGTGCGTCTGTGTGTTTCTATAAGCGTTTCTATATATCTATTTGTTTTACCTATACATTTTTCACTCAAAGTTATGTAGTACAAACGGTTTGTATGTCTACACGTCTCAAAAATGTTCGTGAATTACTTCACTGAAATAATGGTCTCCGATTTTTATTATTTGATACAACCAGGAACCTATATTTATATATATTATTGATTAGATCCCAACATATAATTAGAGACGCTGTAAAGAAATCTCTTTGGAAGTGATTATATATTAGATTGCTTTTTGTGAAATCCTCTCTTTTAAATCAGATTGCAGTTTTTGCGCTACGAAATTAAAGCTGACACGAGTATATGATAGATTGACAAGTTTAGATGCTAATCTACCATGAATTCCCATAATCTATAATACATCAATATCTGAGGAATAATCAAATTTTTGTCACTGACTGCTTATCTCAAATATCTCCATTTCAACTTAATGCTCAGATGACATCAACTTCTAAAATTGCCTGTCATTTAACATTTTCAGAAGTCCTTCCGAAAAAAAAAAACATTGCCAAAATACATTTAATGATATAAAAATAACGTTCTCTGCAAACTACAGAGATACAAAATACAATATATTTAAAACAATATTCGTATATACTGATATCAAAAAGCAAAAAAAAAAAAACATCATTAGTCATTAGTAGATAAGAAAGATGTCGAACTTGATTTCAATTAAGAAAATGGACGATATCTTTAAAAAGTGAAAAAGGCAAATAATATTGAGAATAAAGTTTCAAAAATAAATAATTGAATTTATTGGACTGAGTAGAAGCAAGTAATGGAAAGAAATGGAAAGATATACTTATGTTATTCCTAATAT
>NC_069003.1:29474187-29475344 GCF_001194135.2 Octopus bimaculoides
TATATATATATATATATATATATATTTAGGGTATGGTAGATGAGTTCAGCAAAACTTTAGATTCAGGTGATTATGGTACTTAAGTTTAGGCACCAGAATTTAGTACGGTATTATCCACACAATTTCAAAGTAAGGTGATTAAAATCAAAATAAGCGACAAGTATATCCAGAGGTAATGCAGTACGTTCGTTTCATGCAACTCCATTAAATTGAACAATGTAATCATTACATCAATTTAAAAAGCAGAGCAATCTTCAGCTGCACAAAGACATAGAATTTAATTAAATTAGAACAGATGGACACATTAGTATAATAATACCTAAAATCTCCGAGAGGTTAGGGAGACAGCCAGAGAACATCTTGCTTTAGCCACACCACGGAGGCTAATAAATAAAATGTCAAAGAAGACTCTGCCTGTCACTGATTTTATTTGTTTCTTTTAATTTAGATTTATAGACTATCATATCAAACCTTGTATATCTAAAGCTTAAGAGAATAGAGGGCATTATCTGTTAGGGGTAGGGGTGAGAGAGCAGACAGAAATCATGGTTAGTATAGTCATAAACTTATGAGATTTGGTAAAGGTAAAACTTAAAACAAGATGTTGGCTGACAACTAAGGGGTCGCCCTCTAGCAGACCATTGATAATGAAACAGGGAAGTCATTATCATGTAGTACTATAGTTAAAAGTTTTAAAACAATGTTGCTATATTGTATGCATATAAATTTTATGGTTATTCATTGGGTTATCAATAAGAATATATTAACAAGAAGATAGAAATTTATGGATACTTTTGAGCATATACCAAACTTATACCACAATAGAGGGAGGAGAAGAAAAGCAAATTATTTCGAAATAGTTTAATATTTATATATACTCTACACTTAAAAAATTAACTCATCGTATGGTATCTATGAATATTGATTAATAGGTATATACTGATATTAATAAAGGAGTATTGAGGTAAAAGAACATTATAATTATATATTAATAAAATTATATTCTAAGGAGTTTTTTTTATATATATATATGCAGTAAATATATCAGTATACTTTTATATACGCAAAGTATGAATTAATAGAGTTAGAAAAATTTGCTTAATTTATTTATGAAATAATAAAGGCTGGTTATTAATTCATAAAGAAATGAAATAAAG
>NC_069003.1:29476542-29480503 GCF_001194135.2 Octopus bimaculoides
ATATATATATATATATATATATATATATATATATAAAACTGAAAGAATCTTGTTGTGTGTGTGTGTGTATATATATATATATATATATATATATATATACGACGGGCTTCTTTCAGTTTCCGTCTACCAGGTCCACTCACATGGCTTTGGCCAGCCTGAGGCGGTAGCAGAAGATACTTGCCCAAGGTGCAATGCAGTGGAACTGCACCACGAACCATGTGGTTGGGAACCAAGCTTCTTACCACACAGCCACACCTGCACCTATGTGTGATGTCGAAAGATATGTTCGCAAATAGTTATGAATAGTAATATATATTTTTGCAGCAATTCTTTATTCTAAATCTATAACGCGTCGCCATGTAGAAAATGTTTTTTAAAAAATTTACAATCTTATTCCACAAACCGACTCGTTATATCATGTATATTACAATAATCAAATTTATCTTTTCTGTTCAGTAACTGAGAACGTAAACAAAAATAATTGACTCATTATTTATTATCAAATCAGTAAAATTAAAACATCTGTTTTGTTTTTTTTAAATAAGTGTGCTTATATGATTGTGTGGCTACGATGTTTAACCTCGCAATCCTGGTAATTCGTGTTCTATGCAACTGCGCGTTGCCGTCAGTTAGTATCTCTCTTCTACGATAGACTTGAGTTCATCACTATCAAGAATGTGTGTAAACCACTCATATACAGTGGGTGCGTACATTTCATCAATCTCATTTTCTTATTTGAAATTTTTCCTATAAGGAAGAATTTGTTTTCTAAAAATTAAACAAAGCATCAACTCGAGTAGCATACAAGAGGGCGGCGACGCTAGTAGAAACGTCAGCACGCCGGGTGAAAGATTTAGCGGTACTTCGTCTGTCTTTTTGTTCTGAGCTCAAATTCCGCCGAGGTCGACTATGCCTTTTATCCTTTCGAGGTCTATAAATTA
Organism: Octopus bimaculoides; assembly: GCF_001194135.2. Lineage (NCBI taxonomy): Eukaryota > Metazoa > Mollusca > Cephalopoda > Octopoda > Octopodidae > Octopus > Octopus bimaculoides. The sequence continues at coordinate 29,477,484 of NC_069003.1, forward strand.
AGTACCAGTTGCATACTAGGATAAAATCGACTGGCCCCCTCCCCAGAAATTTCGGGCCTTGTGCCTAAAGTTTTTTGAAAAATGAACTTTGAGGAACTATTCCATAGTTTTGCGTTGGTCTTACACTTTATAGTCGTAAGATACCTGAAGACGCGTGGCTTAGTGGTTAGAGGTATTCGGCTCGTGATCCTGAGGCCGTGAGTTCGATACCCAGTGGTGTGCTGTGCCCTCGAGCAAGACATTTTTTCTCGTTTCTCCAGTTCACTCACCTAGCAAAAATGAATCGTACCTGTATTTCAAAAAGCCAGCCTTGTCCCACCCTGTGTCACGTTGTAGCTCCTGGCACATTTTCCACCAGTAGACAGCCCCAGAGTTTCGATTTTCAAACTTATACATTTGCTAACAGAACTAAACTGAACAATAATTATTGCTATAAATGAGAATTTATATCGCAGGTGGAGGTGCTTATATATTTCGAGGCGGTTGTGTGTAAACGTTCGGTTTTTCATTGAGTCTTCAAATGATGCACAGTTCTGCTGGAAAGCTGACATCTATCCCCAACATTACGTCTGTAATCTGAGTCAAACTACTACATCAGGTCTATTATATTTTCACTTTGCAAAACTTTGAAGGGGAAAGTTCCACTATCATTGTTTTAACGGCTATTTATTTAATAACGCGTAATAACTATACCTAACCTAAAACTGCCATATTAACGGTTGTTATTGTTCGTTATTTCAGCACAATATTATGCTGCATCGAACAACAAGACCATGCCTCATAGAAAGGCAGTAAATTAATGACATTTGAGAAAGGGAAATGCAATATAATTACCATATTCAGTGACATCTTTGGGTTTCTTTTATGCCTCAGTGAAACTATAGCTAGCATTTGCTCTTGGATTGCGAAAACGTAGCTTTCAAAACGTGATTGATGTAACGGTCACAAGTTTAAAATGGTCTGCATTTCATATTAAAGTAGCATCGTTATCGAATTTATAGAAAACAGACTCGTCATAACGCTCTTTCTAAATGCAAAATGTTTTTCTTCCATGAAGATTTCTTATGGCTAAGTTTCATTTATCAACAGAAAATATTCAGAGTAAAACTGTTTTCCATTAATGTAAATATTTCTAATTTAGGTCTTTAGATCGTTCAAAAGAAAGTGTTAGAGTTTCTTGCTGTTTAAGTTCCGAGGATATACAACATAGAAATTCCTTTTTGAAATGAGTGTGTATTTAATGCTAGAGGGGACAGAATCATAGGAAGACATGAATATATATTTTGAATAATAATGACTTGTAGGTATGTTATAATGAACACAAACGTTAGGCGTTCAGTAAGAAGTGTGACCATTATTGCTTGAATGTTTGAGTATTTTAATAAAAATAACTAAGAAACGACGAGTGGATAGAATAATCTAATTTCTTTTTGTCAACATATCTTACCCCCATTTCGACATTTTTGTTTCTTTAATCACCTTTGTTCTTCCACTTTATTCTTGAAAGTTATTTTTCAAGTTATTCGGCGCATTCCTATACAACATTCTTTCTGGTGGTCCAGTATCCCCGACTTTATTGTACTGTCAATAGTCTTGGTTGAGATACCTCATGCAAACTTTACATAGTTTTCACTCTAGGTGTGAACTACAATTTTGTTCCTACATCAACCAATGAGATATGACAAACTAGCATGAGACAATTCTATTCAATATCCATATTAGCAACTCTTTGTAAAATGTTAACAGTCTGCCAGCATCTATCTGGGTGTCTTCTATGTAGACTACCCATTATGTAGTTTTCCAGAGCTCTGGTAACAGTTTGTTCATTATTTAAATTGTAGTGCCGAGGCTGGTAGAATATTCTTTCTTCTTCACATAAAGCTATGATGTATTCTAATTAACTCTTTATTATTTCATAGCTTAGATCAAACTGATTGAAGCTCTTCTTTAGAGTTCTTATACGACTATATTGATTTTGTTAATTCTTCAACGTACATTTTGTGGAACTCAAAACAAAATTTACGGTTAGTGCTCTAGTCGCTAGAACGTTTTTTTTTTATTTCTTTTCTTGTGATAACGATGTTTTCTGTTCAGTGACTTTAAGTTCTTGTTTCAAAGCTATTAATGTTCCCTCAAATGCTTGATGTATGGAACCGCCGTATAATTTTGTCAGTTCTTTCATTTTTTTTAACGTAAATTGTAAATGTTATGCTAAAAAGTTATTAATCATTTGCAACCGTATGGCTGAGTTAGATGCCTGATTCTCTGATGTAAATTATGTTCTTTTATTCTAGATTTTTTTTTTTACTTGTGTTGCTTCGTTTGAGTTATTTCGTTACTTTCTGAGCTGCAAGTATCTCCTTGGTGACCCTCAGACATCAGCTGTATGATAGAACGCTGTAAATACGTATATATTTAGGAACTGTTGGGTGGGCGGTTGACTGAATGGATGGATGTTTGAGTATATTTTGATGGGACAATTATTCAGTAACTGTTTCGTAAGGAAAAGAATCTCTTCACCATTCTTTCATATGTAAGGAGATTTTTGCAGCTGTCTAGTGTCTCTGATACAGAAACACTTTATAGCATATCATACAGAGAGCTGGGCTTCTTGCCTTTCAGATTCAGCCACATTTTATTCCAATCACTGACAGATTTACGTGCTTTAATGGAAATATTGAAGGCTTAATATTGTAACGTTTTAGGTAACTCTCATTCACTACAAACTTCGCAAATTAGAAAGAACTTTCTTACAAAAAACGCTCCCACGTGGACTATGTTGACACCAGTAAGGAAAAATTATGAACTTTTCTTCTAATTAAGTTTTTTTAAATATGTATTTTTGATGAGGTTCGTCTTTTTCAAGAACCGAAACATGTTAAATATCTCTGAGAAAATTATAAATTAAAATTCATTTTTTATATATTGGAGTTTTCAAACTTCTTTTTTTATAAATATATACCCACTCGTATGTCACCAACACTTTTATATATATATATACATATATATATATATATATA
>NC_069003.1:29482496-29483732 GCF_001194135.2 Octopus bimaculoides
TGGGCGGCTTTTAAGCGAGCTCCTGTGGAGAGCTCTTCATTGGTCCTTCGCCCCAACCAGGACACTTCGTGCATTGAGTACATATTAATTTTATTACATTTAAACCCTCTCTTTCTCTCACTCTATCTTTATGTTGATTATTTTCAACCATCACCATCACCTGTACCACCATCATCGCCACCACAACTGCCATACACACACCATTCAGACTTCTCACTCCGCCACCATCAATACCCTTGTCTTTACCGCCTTCCCCTCCACCACCATCACCACTGTCTTCCACATCACTTCCTATCACCGTCATCCCTGACCGCCTCGTTTACCACCACAAGCACCATCTTCACCGTCGTCTCCGCCTCTATCACAATTACAGCTCATGCTATTACTATCATCTCATCACCATAACAACCGTCAGTCTAATACCACCCTCACTGACAATAGGTCTACTATTACTCTCACCCCAGCTGGAGGAATAGTAGAAGTGTCATTGAATAGTGAGAGAGAGGGCGAAAGTGTGACGCACTGACACATAGAAATACATTTTGGCATGTATTATTATATATAGGTGGGGGGGGGGTATTCACTGGCATCAGACACACATGAAGATAGAATCTGCCCCTTAAGGTAATCTGCAATGATATAATAAATCAAAGTGCTCTCTTCAACGGTTGCAAAAGACTCCTAAAGAAACCATCCAGAGATTGCGTTACCTTTGTGTGTTCAGAACAGCAGATCCGTTTGAAGAAGAAGAAACTTTCTAAGAGCAGTGAAAAGTGGAACGTCTATTGGAAGGTCACTGCAGATTTACCAGGGGGCCAAGGATTCCTTCTCATTCCAGTTTCGAAGAAACAGGATATCATCATATGGTGTGAAAGAAAGAGATCGGTATATCTCGTCGAGTCAACGGCTACTCATGAAGATAACATAGTCACCGCTCTGGCACGAAAGAGTGACCATTATGAAAACCTTTGAGTTTTTGTTTGACCCGACCACCACTTGACAACAGGTGTTGGCGCATTTACGTCTCCGTAACTTAGTGGCTTGGCTAAAAAGACTGAAAAAAATAAGTGCTAGACATTAAGAAACAATTCGTAGGGTCGAGTTGTTCGATTAAAACACGAAGACAAATGAGTAAAACAAATTAAAGAGAGGGAAAATATAAAAAATATGTTTGAATGATTGCATAATTGTATACGTATATACAGTGTGTATGCATGTATATATATATATATATAT
>NC_069003.1:29484670-29490805 GCF_001194135.2 Octopus bimaculoides
ATACATATATGTTCCTGAGCGTTATACTAATACATCTGTTTGTTTTCTACACCACCTGTCTCCGTCTGTTTTTGTGTGAATTTTCCCTATATATATATATATATATATATATATATATAATAGACACATATAAGTATAATGATTTAACATAAAAATATTACTTTAGGTTAGTTTATTTCCTTTTTTAACAATGTACTAAGCTAAATCCTTTATATCTGTTTACGACAACTTCTTTGTTGCCATTAGCTGTTTTCAAACATAAATCATTTCTTCTATATAACTTTAATCAACAGCAAGTAAAAACAAAACTGATTTGGTTTTTTTTCTTTTTTTTTTTTCTTTTTTTTTTTCAAACTTATACTATTTCAATATAAAAATGTCATTTATTTGTATTCCCAATATATTTCAAACCTGAGATTCCGAAGTGTAATATGTGAAACTTAATTTCCCACGTTCGATACTGAGAGAATAACCATTAATAACTGTGTCAACTCTGATGATCTGACGAAGTGTCGAAAATTTGTTTCAATTACTTCCTCTAGAATGAAATGAGTTCTTGAACGTTACACAGCAATCTTGTGAAACAAAAAATCAATTTACTTAGTTACGCAGTGAAAGGATTTAAATGTAACGCGATTTATCAAACTAAGAAAACTTATTTACGACATGGCGAATGAACAGAACCATTAGAATGTAAGGGCAATAGGACAAAATATCTTGTAGTATATCGTTCGGCTTTATGCAATCTGAGTTCGTATCTCACCGAAGTCAACTTTCACTTTCATCGTTTGAAAAACAATTAAACAAAATACCCGAACATGATGATGGAGTTCGCAAAATTATAACAATACCGGACAAAATGTCTCGCGGTATATGGTGCGGCTATTTACGTTAGTAGCATTCTGAGTAGAAAACTTTATCCATCACTTGGTTTATTAGCCCAAGCTCGTCCCTTAGTTGCGGCGAAAACCTAAACTACAACGAATTTGAACCACGGAGAACGTTTCCGTGCACCTACTCGTAAAGTTTTTTTTTTTATATACTGAACATACACAGTGGTGGTTATTTATTGGAAATAAACAAAGTCCATTACATATTAGATATGCATAGGCTTTGTCATGTATTGTACATATATTTAGCGTTTGTTACAGATAAGACATACGTATCGTTTCACAACACACTCCATTAATCCAGGCAAGGGACTTTGAGAAACTGCAATGTTCCTACCTGTTTTTTTTTTCCTTTCAGTTATTGCTGTCCACGGATCAATAGTATTAAACAAGAATCCTGCCTCTTGTTTATTGAAATCATTCAACAAATTATGCTATAATGTGTTATTAAACAAACACAGGCAACATTTCTCAAATTCAAATCCATCTGAGAGGTAACAATCATCCATATCCGACATTTATTCATCACATTGACACACGTTCGCAGCAAACCATTCTAACATTTCACCTTCCAAACTCCATCCATATCTACATTATCAACGGTTTCTTCAGTTTCTACACAAGCCATTATCAACGCTTGTCTGAATTCAACGTGTTGCTGCATTGTGTACAAGAGCAAAAATAATTGATCTAACAAATTTATTCTTCATTCTATGGTGTTCTTTCAAATACAAACTTTTTCCTGTACAATATCACAAAACTGAAAATATTCAGTACCATGCTGCTTACATATACACTTCCTAGCTTATATCCTCTCGGAGATTTAACTTTTTGCGGTACCCTATTCACTACACCACCCTTTAAATATTCGGCTATTTGCTACCTGTTCCACATATTGTGATTATTTTGCTTACATGTCTTTCTTTTGGCATTTCTTTTGCTTTTCCTAATCCATGATCCTTTCGTTTTCTACTTGTTTTAATGGTTCTTCCTACATCCGCAATAGATATTTCATATGCAGTTAACATCCGGCTCCGTCTGACATTCAAGAGTTATATTTCTTACATTAGCCGTTTCGCTTATGACTGTTTCACATCATTTTTTTCCTTCTTTCTCAGGTGATTATATCAGTAGTTATTAGCCACCACCCCCACCGTACTGTAGAGATAGTAATCACTGATGGTCATGTTGATCTCTTTTAATTTACGTGTATTATCATTATTGTATAAGCGTTTCCATTTCTTACAGTGTTTACGGCATGGAGTAATTTATCACCTCCATCAGCTTTTCCTTCCGAGAATCTTTTTTAACTTTTCTTGAACACACTTTTTTTGCTGCTCGGTTGAAAGTACAATATTTACGCAGCTTTTCTACTTGAAATCTAACTTATTCGTTCTACATCCAATAATTCGTTCTTGTTCTATTCATACCTTAATAATTTCTCATGTATTCTGCAAAATCCATTTTCTTCTTTTTATCCGTATTAGGAGCAGGAATGCCTTTGGCTACATTCATGAATACATTCTTCAAAAAATCCCATAGGCTATTAATATCTTCATCGTTATCTATAGCTTAAAGCACTACAAATCGATTTCAACATTGAATAACAAATTTACAAATTCACACTTACTTCTCTCATTCTTCCCCTTCTAAGTATCGAGCCTTGTAAAAAGCTTGCTAACCTCCTATATTCGTTTCCTATGTCTGAACCTTGATATGTTCAAACATCTAGCAGTGATCATTATGTTATGTAACCCATTTATAGAAATGGCATATATTCGATTACTGTGCGTTTTTTATCTTGAGGTGATCGAATGTCGTTGTGTTCAAAGGTGGAACATTCTGTGATGGTATTATTGAAGTTGATCTTTCTTACTTCATTATTATTATGAATGTGTGTACAGTTATGTGAGGGTGAGAAAGAACGAAAGAGAGAGAGAGAGAGAGATTTACATATACGTGTTATGTTGTTGGAGGGGTGTGTAGATGTGCATATATGAAACTACTGGCTAAAAAAAACAGTTCAGTTTTGAAACCATGTTGGGACTACTTCATTATACTTCAAAATACCATAAAAAAACAGAACATGCAGAACTCTATTAATATGAAATAGTATTACCATAAACATGATTACTTTACGTAGACGTAATACCAATTCTGAATACGTCTAGGCAGGTCGAGATGCAGAATATTCTGGTCGTTGTTGTGTACGTTGTAGGAGAAAAATTCATTTTTACGACGACATTGATTTCAACACACTAGGCTCATTGGCGCACGGCATTCAGGGATACAAGTGTTCCGCTATGTCGTGTCTCATCAGCCAAAAGTAGCCGCAGCTTTGAGTTTCAACGAAGCAGCTGGCTTTGTTTATACTTTCATGAACAAATTGCTTGCTGATCGCTGCGTATAATTGCCTACCGATGATAATAATCGTTATGTTATATAACCTAAAATTGTGTCGCTAATTCGAAGGAAAGGGAACATCTTTCTTCTACAACATTTAGAACATTTATTGAAATATAACTCATAGCTACGTCATACACGATTATTTTTCTTCCAACTGACAACAGCGGATCCTCCACGTCATCTTTTACTTTCTAAGAAACATAAGCTAAGTCTACCTCAAAACATATCCACTTATCTGAAACAGAACAGGGATGTATTGAACATAGTCCTTGATAGAAAAAAATACAGAATTATTTCAGGCCCATAATCATAGGTCTTATTCATAGCGGCTAAATTAATGGCAAATATCGAAAACGACGACGATGGCATCGATAACGATAACAACAACAACTACATCAAACACGTTTCTTATGCAGGTGAGATATGTTGTAGCTGTTGAGAATGTTTATAAGATTATTCAACTTGCTAGAAACAGCAGGAAAATATGTTCCTCCGATACATCTACAACGTGCTGAATATAAGACTGTATTGCCATGGCTGGTAGATTTGCTGAAACGGAATTAGATGAAGTTTACTCCACAACTCCGCAAAGAATTTAATTAATGTCAAGTGATTAGAAACTAATACCAGCATTTCTGTATTAAACCATAAAGAAAAAGTACAAAAATATATCCCATGAGTAACATTTCTACTGAAAATTGGCCGTTTTGTATTGATGTCGGTTATATGAGATTAACGGAATTATTTACAAATTATAAATATTTCTTACAAATACAACATTTTATTACTTGTAAAATAAATATCACTACAGAAATTCTGTGATTTCCTTTTAGGTAAATACATTTTGAATAACCTTAGTCTGAAGAGACAAATCGAAATTTATTACAAATGGTTTTATTTTATATAACATCATCAATTATTTATTTATTCTGAAAGATAAATTGGAATTAATGGGGGGAAATATTTAATGCGTTACAGTAAAATATAATCAGATTAAGAAGTAAGGATAAAACGTGCAAACAATGGCGCTTGTTCAGTATTACACTAACTCCTGAAATACTAGCAGAACTTTCCACATGTGGTTCTCTCCCTAAAAAGATATTGTAATTATGGCTGTGTGTGTGTGTGTGTGTGTGTGTGTGTGTGTGTGTTTTGTCTGTATGTATTATTATTATCATTATTATTATGATTATTATTATTATTGACTGAGATAGCAGTGCATGCCTTTAAATTGACACGAGGTAAAATATATGAAGATTATTATACCCATCATGACTACCTGTCTGATAAGGGTACACGAGGCATACACGTCACACGAGGCATACACATCGAGCAAATCGACCCCGGGACTAATTCTTTTTAAGCCTAGTACTTATTCTATCGGTCTATCTTGCCGAACCGCTAAGTGTTACGGGGACGTGAACAGACCTGAGCCCAAAATCATATCTTTGAGAAGTAAATTTCTTTTCACAGAGAAGACACGCACGCCTGCGCCTAAAATAACCACATCATTTTTTTTTTAACTAAAGGTTGACCAAGTGGTAAACAAACTCATCAACTCCTCCGAAATCAATTCGTGACTCTCACAAATTCATTGTCCAACTGAAATGTCAAATCACGCCACTGTCTACTCGTAACGAATTACCTTTCTTTATTCTTGTTTGTACAGAACCTATGTTGCTTAAGGTTAATAACCCATGCTATATAGATATATTTAATATATTTCCATGTAATATCACGATTATAGTTTGTTAACTCCAAAATACTGAATAAATATATTCCTATCTTTGTAAAAGTTAAACGCCATTCTGCACTGCTAACTTCTCGTCACGACCTGTCTTTCTATATTGTTTTCTTAATTTAATAGTGGGAATATTTCTACGAAGAAAACGTTCTTAGTTTTCATACAAATTCACAATTAGAATTTGTTTACTCCAAATTATTACATAAACATTTTCCTATCTTCATAAATAGATTGTTTCGAAAATTTCATGAGTTTTCTACCATTTTACTTGTCTGACATGTCCCAATGGCACTAAATTTTCTTAGGTTTTATCCAAGCCTATTCATAAGTTTTACGTATAGTCATTTCAATACAATGGTGCCAACAGGCTACGTTAAAGATAGCGCGTTGACAAATGCAGGCCATTCAAACAAGTCTAAAGTAAGCGTAGTACGATCTTTCTTTTGTCTTTTACTTGTTTCAGTCATTATACTGCGACCATGCTAGAGTACCAACTTGAACAATTTCAGTTCAAACTATCGTTCCCAGGAGTTATATTTTGTAAAGCCTGGGACTTATTCTATCGGTGTCCTTGGCCGAACGACTAAATTACGGGGACGTAAGCACACCAAGTCACCGGTGGTTAAGGACAAATACTTACACAAAGACACACATATGTAATTATGTTATTAATCGTATATATCTAGTAGTTATGTCAAGAGGAAAACATTTAGTTTTAAATCTCTGAGCGAGATGTTACTCTATACTTTTGTTATATCCTATTATATAAATTTAAATAATAAGGGTGAACAATTGAATATTAATTTGATTAATATCAATTTAAAACCAGTGGCCTAGCAAATTGAAAAAATCTGAAGATTCAGAAAAATTATATTACATATATATAAGAGAGATGACCACTAAGTGGACATCCATTTTGCTAGACGTAGACCACCTAGGGTCTGACCACTAAGAAAATATTGTTCTCAAGAAAATTCAGCAAACACCAGAACGTAAGAGAGCAAGACAAATGAAAAGATACAAAATATAAAGATATATGATTAATCTTTTTATTTTGTATCTTTTCATTTGTCTTGCTCGCTTACGTTCTGATAT
>NC_069003.1:29491406-29495155 GCF_001194135.2 Octopus bimaculoides
ATATATATATATATATATATATATATATATGTATGTATGTATGTATGTATGTATGTATATATGTATGTTTGCATACACACACACATCGATAAGCATCGGATCAAATTGCAACAAACGTACGACTAATTAGCTAATTACACTGACTAATTGACTAATTACACATGAGTTCCTAATCCTGACATTGATGCCTTCTACAGGCTATCAGTTGTTTGATTAGCCGTTCATTCAGAAAACACCCATCTACTCCACACTAGTGGAGGCACATGGCCTTGTGGTTAAAGCAGCGGATACGCGAGCGAGAGATCACTGGTTCGAATCTCAGACCGGGCGATACGTGTGTTTATGAGCGAAACACCTAAGCTCCACGCGGCTCCGGCAGAAAGTGATGGCGAACTTCTGCTGACTCTTTCACCGCAACTTTCTCTGACTCTTTCACCGCAACTTTCTCAGACTCTTTCCTCTTGCATCTAGCAGCTCATGTGAGATGGGCCGCCGTCCCGTCCAGGTGGGGAACCTATACGCCAATGAAACCGGAAAACCGGCTCTTATGAGCCGGGCATGGCGCGAGACGGAACAAATAACAGCATCAACACTCCATCCTAGGCTATATGTGTATGTAATTATTGACCGCAGATACAACCAATGTGCCTAAATGGAAATATACCTATGTAATCAGAGACAACACTATGTACACGGTATTCTTAATGTGATGTGGACTGAAGTCCCTTTGTTCTTTCGATATGGTATTGTATAATTGTATTCGTCACCTATTCTTCTACATAACATTCTTGTGTATGTGTGTCCGATGTATCTATCTGTACCTACATGGTTGCATATTCGCGCATAGTTTTATACATATATTTGCTTATTCGTATACATTTATACAGATATGATAGTATCTATGTACAGAAATGTGTTTAAGTGAATATGTGGTTATATAAACCTGTGAAGATACGCCAATAGACGTATGTTAACGTAACTATGTGCACACAATCGTCACATTTCACTAGACGGTGCAATTAGAGTAGAGTTAAGCTGTTATTCCTTGCAGTTCGAAAGACAATACAGAGTCCCGTGTTGGTGTTTGTGTTGATTATGTGAATGTTGGGCAATATATGCGTAGCAGACTATATGTAGATATGCATAAGTGCAAATCTATACCTTTGTTCATATACGTATCGAGCCATTCATGCATGCTGTGGTTGAACATCCGAGTGTGCATATATCTTTGTGTAATGCTATCAATTTTCTGATTATCATATCGGGTATTTTATAATTTTCTGATAAACATCCTTTAGGTGACTGTCACTGTTTATGACAAACATCTTCCAGAATGAGTCAAATGTAAAAATGAGATAACTTGCAAATGGTGATAGAATTTCCATTACATGATTGTTTTGTGTCTATTATTTTTATCCAGAGGGATTAGTAAATTCATATAGAAAGAAAATATTGTAAACCTTTAGGTAAAGCGTTGCTTTAAACGACGGTTGATCTACTATAATGTTTAATGTGCACATTCAGGACCTGGATATTATCTCATATCTATAACCAAGTTCTCATATAAATATATATTTGCTGAAGCGCCGAGATTTTCATTCAATGTTCTATAATTGATTCACTGGAACCTCGTGGATTCATAAATTTGATAGTGCTAATGTCAATTTATTTTAACTGCCATACAAGAGCTGACATAAACAAATTCCTCTGATGAATATTTAAAAGTACCACCCATTTATGTGGTTATAGCATAACACAATTTATGAATAACTATTAGCGAAGATGAGGCAACAGGGAACATATTAAGGATTCACTCTATGTGTTACAAGTATTTCAACAGATATCTCTAAAATCAAACCCTATTTTTTGCTTTTAATAAAATGCAGGTATTGATTTCATAATGTAGTCCTAGAAGTTGTACTAGATGTCTCAAGAAATAACACAAAAATTCCAATAGTAGAGCGCATTTTATTAATGGTCTCTCCGGTAAGATCAAATCTGTGTTTAATGGTAAGTGTTCGACATACATTTCAAGCTTCTAATTCTCTCATTCTACTAAACTTTATTTCTGTAACATATATTAAAACCTTTAGCATCTAAAGTGGTCATATCCGGCCAAAATAATCTACATGTTTTATTTTGAATCCAGACCGATTCATCCTCTCACACCCACCCTACAATGTCATTCTAAAACTTAGTAATCATATCGATAAAATTTCGAAGTTACAACGTAATACATGATTAATTCAAACAATGTGAATTAGAAAAAAAAAATCATTGCAGTTGACATCGTAATCTGAATGTTAAAAGGTTAAATGTGAACGGTACCTAGAAAGTTCACTGAGTATATATTCATTTAGGTATTCAAGGATGTGTTTGAGTAAATCCATTGTTTATAATATACCAAATAAAAAAGCAGAGTTAAATGCAATGATTACGAAAAATTTTAAGGATCGGATTAACAGAAAACATGAAAGAGAAAGAAAGAAAAAAGAGGGAGAGAGAGAGAGCAGGCGGTTGATGGCAAGTCAACGAGTGTTAGTAGGCGATTGGTATAAGATGACGATGCCGCTGCTGGTGATGATTATGATGATGATGATGATGCAAAGCAACATTAAATAACGTGAAGCAATGTTAATGTCGGTGGTAATGAAATTCAGAGTGCAGAGATCTGAAACATCCACGACAATACTTTGCTATTACTTAGCGTAGTTCTGTCTTCATACTATATGACAAAATCTAATCTTGGTACGATGTCACCCAGTACTCTTTTGGTATGGCAGAGTACTGTAACATCGAGCCACGTCACAGCACAGTAATACCTTGTCCCGACACGACACGACATATTAATATGCTTGTATGACAGTGCTTTCTACAACTAGCTTTTCATGACATCATATAGTAATGCCTTGTCTAACACTGAAATTGCTACAAAGTTAATAAAATCTATCGAAAATTTTAACATTTGTTGCATACTACTGAATATATCAAACGATTTCTATCGTAAAATGTGCAGAGAAGTGATATAAACCGAAATTAACAGAACATAACCTCCATCACATTTCGCAGATAAGTTAAGAGATAAAACTGTGCAAGTTCTCATTTCGATGTCTTGAGAAAATACAAAGTCTCAAAATTATTGCTTCCAGTTTCATTGAAAGAGAATAAGAAACATTCAAATTTTCCATTTGACCATTTATCTTTTCAGGATATACATTTAGTTTCAATGAACTTTCGGTAATTCTTCCACTATTTATTCATCATCTTCCGTAAAGTAGTGATGAAAAGAAGGTTTGTGCTTCGTGTTAATGAAGTTTTATCTTTAGTTTACATCAGACAAGATAACCAGATTGTATTCTGAATAGAAAAATAAAATAAAATTTTTCGCAATAGCAAAATAAAATAAAGTTTATATTGCTCACATTTTATTGTAATCTTAGACGTTCTGTAATTTTTCCTTTGAGAATTACAATCATATTTTATCAGATCAACATTGCAAACATTGATGTCTTGTTTATTTACGTAAAGACACAAGACTTCGTAGAAGGTATCACATTTTATATATTTTATATTGTTAATGGGCCAGAGGTCATTGGGCCAGTAATGAGACAGTTCTGTTGTTATCGCATTTTGTTACTATTAGAGAGAAATCTTTACCCATCATTTTCCATCTACTTATATATCTATCTGTATGTCTATCTAACCAGCTAGCTATACATATAAATACGTATATATATATATATATATAT
>NC_069003.1:29495800-29500241 GCF_001194135.2 Octopus bimaculoides
GGCGTAGTGGTTAAGAGCGCGGGCTACTACAACATTCCCAGTTCGATTCCAGGCAGTGACCTGAATAATAATAATAATAATAATAATAATAATAATAATAATAATAATAATAATGATAATAATAATAATAATAACATCGAAAAATACCTTGGGAATGAGAACCCAGATTCGAAATTTTCCCCAAGATACCTGATGAAGGCTGGAGGGTATATCAGCCGAAACGTTGTATTAACGTGAGGACAAATATTCGTCAACTGTGAATAATGTAAATAATGTATACGATGTGCATAATTCCTCATCGCTTAAATATAGAACTGAGTCATTTTCTTATTACCACCTGGCAAAAGATTATTTAAATCGATCATTTGCATTCATTGTTTTTTCATAAATTTTGAAAAAAAAAAATAGAGTAAATTATTCTCAAATAATCTTTCGCTGCTGCAATTTCAAGTCATGAAAAATGAAGAAATATCAAATATCTCCTTTTTTCAATGTACAATAAACTTCTGTTGTAATTGGTTGGAGATAATATAATATAATTTCTTGTATGAAATATTTAGAAACAAAACCTCATGTAAATATCACTTATTTTTTTTATTTAGCAGGTGAATTTTATAAACATCGAGCGTCGTAACTATATAAATTGAAATACTGAACAGGCACATATAGAATTCACTGACGATATGTGCATCTCTAATCACGAGCAGAAGTAGTGGGGGAGATTAATAGCCATGCGCGGAGAGGAATTATTTGGAGTTTGAATTATACATCTCTGGAAACATGGGTTCTTCGTTCAACATTCTTAAACAACCATCTTCAGGGACCTCTTAAGTGGAGATGCGCGCAGAGAGACGAAACCGTTCTGCACGCACTCGTCCAGTGTCCTTGTGTTACTGATTTGTGGATTTATATTGAACAGTTGTTATCACGTGTAGGACGGATCCGGCTATAGGCCGAGTCCATCGTGAAGATTGACTCATTGGTCCGAAACGGTAGCAATTTTCCTCTGTCTGATAGCAGTAGCGAAAGAGGTTGTATGCTGGACCTGGTTGAAACGATTGAAAACAGACACTTTTCTCTTTGGACAATCCCTCATCAACATTTTCAAATTTCACTTCGAAAGGAAGATGAAGGTGGAAAAAGAAGTGCTGCCTCCCAATAAATTTGCTGAAAAGTGGGTGAATGTAGCGAAAATGGCCTGTGTGAATGGATGTACTCTAATAATGAACCTGTAGGCTAGTAAATTTGAGAGGGAGAAGGGTGCTCTTCCTGGATGCCCTGGAAGCGTCGAGTGGTTCAGGATTGGTGGGGTACCTGAGCCAAGTCCAGGTGTTTACCCACACCCCAAGGCAAACCTTCATTATTATATTCCTTTTGTTTGATATTATTATTTCTGAAATGTAACGTATCTGGAATGGTACAACAATGCAGAATGGACTATAATGATTGTTATAGATAATTTAATTATTCATAGTCTAATATATTTCGGAATATGAAAATTCTTTCTTAAGATATTGCTAGCCATATCTGCAGAAAGAATCTTTATATTCTGAAATATTATATTAGACTATGAATAATTAAATTATTCATAAATGTTATTATAATCCACTCTGCATTGTTGTGCCATTCCTGACACGTTACATTTCACAAGCAATACACAATGCTTCCAGTGAACTACTATACCATTTTATTATTGTTATTGTTTTTATTGTGTACTTGTTGTTTTGTGTAAAATCCCCTCAGGTCACGTCTGCTGTATTGTCCCCTATATATCGGCACTGGTGGCCAATAAACGAAATATTATTATTAATATTATTATTATTATTATTATTATTAGTAGTAGTAGTAGTAGTAGTAGTAGTAGTAGTAGTAGTAGTAGTAGTAATTGAGAGAGAGTATACCCATCCTCATGACTACCGGTCATAATGAGACGTTAACCATTTGCGCTGGAAGACTGAGGTAGAATTCAATACAACATGGCTAGTTGAAACTATGGGATTAGTTGAAAGTGGGATTAAAGGATGTGTATGTTTGTCAACATTGCAATACTTTCTGAAAGGAATACCTCCATATATGTGACAGAGAAGCTGACTAAGTAGCTAGTTAGAAAATCTCTATAAGATATGAAAGTAGTGATTAAATTGAGAAGTAATGTTTATCGACTCTTTAATATAGCGGAAGGAAAGACATAGTCCATGACCCGTTACAGGGCCTCTGTGTGTGTTGGGAGAAAGTGAGAGATGTAACCTTCAATGCTTGCTGCTGATCTAGTACTACGCCGGTCACGTCGACGAGTGTTCAAGTTGATACGATGAACAGAACAACTTGCTCGGGAAACGGAACACACATGAACACACACAAAGACATGAACAAATACATACACGCTAACATACATAAACTCGTATACCAATTCAAAAATCAACTGACTACACCATACACACACACACACACACACATACACACACACACACACGCATGAACATTCACACACATACATTCATGCATACATACGTAAATACATACATACATATATTCGTACGTACGTATGTACACACATACATATACACACACATACACACACGCAAACACGCATACACACACATATGCGTAAAACTAGTTCTCAGATAGACTCAAAGCAGACCTTGAAGAATGGCGGTATTTCATTAATGAAGTCGCGAATAGCTACAAAATAACAGACAGAGAAAACTAATAACCGATCGATTGTTCAATAAATATATTTAAAAACCATTGAATAATTAGTTGGTATAATAAAGAATGGGTATTGTACCGGTGCATGTGTTTATTTAACATTTATTTGCATAATGACCTTTCCTAGACACGGCAAAATATTCATTGGAATTTTCAAACAATAGCATTCATGTAATTAATGAAAATAACATTTTGTTAACAGAAAGAAAAACTCATTATGAAATATACTCTTTACCAAATGTATCTTTTGTTAAGATTATTAAATTTTCTCGCCATTTATGTTAGAATGTAAATTATATAATTTAAAATTATTTGCACTGAAATTTGAATCTAGTTTGTTACATTCCTCCTTTGTTTCGTTTTTGATGTGAATAACTAGTTCCGAAGCATTAAAAATCAATAAGTAAATAATTTTAGTTTATTTCTGAGTCATGCATACATATGTATATACGCACGTACACATGTACACATGTACATGTGTATGTTATATTCTATGTATTATATATATATGCTCATTTTGTATATAAACAGAGTCATATATAAATATGACGTTGAAAATGCTATGAGATCCGTTATGATTTTTAAAGATTTAACCGGTTTCAAAGAGTTAAAGATTTTAAAATATAAGATCTAAACCAATTCCAGTGTATTTCAAACTTCTTTTTTTGTTTCTATATTTATATCTGTGCGGAATAAAATAATTTCTCTGAAACTTGACGAAGCCAATTTGCCTCTATAGTCTACTAGGTGGCTTCTTAACGACTTAGTACAAACTTTTCCGAGATTTTGGCAACGAATTTTTGAAAATATCTGAGGAGTTTGTTGGTTTGTTGATACTCTAGATATATGTGCGTATGCACGTGTGCGTATATGCGTGTGTGTGTGTGTGAGAGAGAGAGAGAGAGAGAGAGAGAGAGAGAGATGCCTCGTTTTGGGCAGCATTTTACAACTAAATTTTGACTGCATATTAATGATATTGATAAAGCTTTTTTAATGATATTTCTAGTCTTTATTAATGTTATGGTTTTTATATTTCACGCTGTAATTAATGTTGATTTGATGTTTCAGACAACGAGTACTCCACAAGTAAAGGCACAGCTGAATATCGCCTAGAAGTCCTTCGTCCAACGAATAGAACCCGTATGAGAACTTATTAACTATTTGTATATAAACTACACTATTTACTTCATATGTAAATATTTCAACAGTATCCAGTTCATTATTTACTTTATTTACATTTGACGGATATTTGTCCTCATCTTGTTTGTTAACACAACGTTTCGGCTGATATACCTTCCAGCCTTCATCAGGTGTCTTGGGGGAATTTCGAAAATGGGTTCTCATTCCTAAGGTATTTTTCGATGTTACTATTATTATTATTGTTATTATTATTCAGTAGTTTCACCTTTATAACGTGCTTTCACTTCACTACCGAGCGCAGCTCTGTGCGCCTTGGGTATGTGCTGTGGTTTGCTGTGGTGCTCTTATGTTTACTGTATTGAAAGTGTTTTGCGTAGAATGTGTGCAGTACCCAGTAGTGCAATTTTCTGTATGTTATATATATTTGTAAGTCCTGGTGTTTTTGTTATGTCCATGTTTTATATGTATGTGTTGTTGCGTTTTCGTTTTTTGGGTAGAGTACTGCTGTGAAATAGGCGTGTAGGATCGAAATGTGTTCCTCACGTGTCCATTTATGCCGTTTTGGTTTTGTTTGCGGGACATGAGGAACAAC
>NC_069003.1:29500579-29506511 GCF_001194135.2 Octopus bimaculoides
ATAAATTTCAATGAGTATTACTTACTCGGATATAGTCCAACCCTTTGTCAGCTATTTTTTGTATATGGTGTTTGGGTTTGGGGATGGTCTGTATTTTGATGTAACACGTGTGTTTACGATCGCTGTTCGGGTAGTGGAGGTATCAAGTTAAAATACATCATTATATTTGTAAAAATAGAGATAAATTTCAATGAGTATTACTTACTCGGGTATAGTCCAACCCTTTGTCAGCTATATTTGGGCTCCATGCGATGTCTTTATTTCCGATGTTTTTGGATAAGTTTCGGAGCAGTGATTTTCTTTCGGAGCAATCTTGGGGTTAGTAGCCCCATAATAATAATAATAATAATAATAATAATAATAATAATAATAATAATAATCAAAACATCGAAAAATACCTTAGAAATGAGAACCCAGGTTCGAAATGTCCCCAAAGACACCTGATGAAAGCTGGGAGGTATATCAGCCGAAACGTTGTGTTAACAACAAACAAGATGAGGAGACAAATATCCGTCAAATGTAAATAATGTAAATAATGCACATAATTCCTCATCTCTTAAATATTGAACTGCAGTATCCAGTTTATGCTGCAATTTTAATAATTTTTTTCTATTTGTATAACGACTTTGGTAGTCACCCTGTATATTTGATTATATAGAATATATCAGCAGTGTAGGCTAATTTTGCTAATCTCTCAGGTACTTGTTAATTGAACTAGCTGCCAAGAATACGCTATTTATGCAAATTATGTTAAAGTTGTTAATAATGGCAGCTATAAATAAAATTTTATTGTGGAAATTAATAAGAGTTTGCTGATGGAAATACATGAAGCCATAAATAGTCCTTTCTCCTAAATGCACAAGGCCTGAAATTTGGTGGGAGGGGACTAGTTGATTAGATCGACCCCCAGTATTTCAGTGGTACTTAATTTATCGACCCGGAAAGGATGAAAGGCAAAGTCGAGCCCGGCGAATTCTAAAGTCAGAACGTAAGGACGGATGAAATGCCGCTAAGCATTTTGTCCGGCGTGCTAACTATTTTGCCTTTATAAAGTTATAAATAATGCCATGTTAATATTGACTTGAAAAACCTCCTCGGAAAGAAAAACAGTGAAGACTGACTGATATTCGAACCTATGACTCCTGTACATATCATATATCTACAGTGGTTGTGGGTGCGAGTTTCACATGCAGACTTCATATACACAAACTACAAAACACAAATGTCGTCTGACAACATAATTTCTCTGGATATTTCTTGACGAAGAGGTGTTAAGCACGAAATAATAAAATTCATACAATATAAAATTACAAACTACAGACTAATATTCTTCCTTATAAATTACATGGTTTCAGATATATAAAAAGAATAGAAACACTAATATATACCAGACAATCTATATCACACGCCAACACTCATACACACACGTGTTTATGCATGTGTCTAGCATTTAAATATATAAATATGACGACTATGTAAACAAGTGATGGAATAAAAACAGTTCGTGGAGACAAAGGAAAATAATGAAAGAGAAAGGGACAATTGGAAGTTGAACGACACAAACAAGAAGACATAAACATTTTAGACAGTAAAAATAAATGTATAAAAGTTGAAACAAGAACGATAGAGAAACGAAAAAAAAACGATGCAAAATGAATCATTTTTGTATTTTAACTTAATCGTAAATGAAACAATTAGTGTTATGTCAAGAGTAATCGTGTCTTGAAAAATAGCAAAAGTACAATTAAGCGAAAGAAAAACTGAATCCAAGAGCGACAAATGAGAAAGACAAAGTTGACGTATTCTCTTAATGATTTTCTTTTTATATACTGCGATATTTTCTAGCTTATTCTTTTATTCTGCCGCATTATTCTATTGTATCATATATTGGTTTTAACTTAAATTTTCTATTCATTTTTTCGATACAGATTCATCTCTTCCTCATCTACCCGCACTAACCTTCATTTGCTGTTTTAAACTCTGCTTCATATTACCATTCTATTCACATAGAAAGATTCAGGTAGTTTTGACAGATACGTTTATATTAATTGGGGCAGATATATAGATGAAAAGGCATGGTTATAGTCTCAACTCCTTCAACATAATATATGGCTTATTTGTATCTGTCTTTCTCTCAGTTTAAACTACTTAGTTTCATAGGAGCGAGAGATGACCTTTTTCCAGCACTGGGAGTCTCTGATTCTAAGTCACAGGCCTCTAACAACTGATGTGTAAGAGGTTTGTCAATATTAGAATTGTTAGCGCAATCTGAGTATATACCAAAATGGTTTCTCCTATCAATTACCAGTAAGATTAATTCAGGCTTCACTTTTCATAAGGGTTTTCATGTGTTTGGCTCTTTCCGCCAGTGTTCTTTTTTCATCGACGTCTTGAATTTGGAATTCTTTTAAAGATTTTCTTGCCACTTTTGTCACAGAATATAATTATTCATTGTTTTCGTGCTATAAAATTCGTTTTAACATCCAGTCTTCAATTTTTTTTCAAATAAGAGTTTAGTATATCGTGGCATTTTTGTAACAATTGAAGTTGTAAGAGTCCACGACCTCCTTCTATTCTTGCTAAATAGAGTCATTTTATATCTGCTTTGGGAAGGTGCAATCTAATTATTGTCAAAAACTGCCGACTTTTTCTATGTAGCCCGCGGATGTCAGCACTCTACCATTTATTTATATTGAAAGTATAGGTTACGACCTATACTTTATATTGAAAGTATAGGCTTAAATATCAATTGCTCCTATCCTGTTTCTTGGCTTTAGCTCTGACTTAAGTACCATTCTTATGATACGTTTCTCTTTTTGAGTGTTTCATTCCATCAACTTCTTATATTCACAAGTATTTATAAACTTACTCTGATTCTAAATCTTTTATAGCAGTTTATTGATCAAGTTCAACATTCGGTGTTCTTGGTAGATTCCTTCAGATGACGGTAGCTTTTGTGCAGTTATCAAAACCAAATTCTATCCCAATGTCATCATTAAGCTGTTTTCCAACTAATGACAGGCCTTGTATTGACTGGTCATTTTTAAAATTAATTTATTATTATATATTTTTTTTTTTTTGCGTAAACCTTTAAATAATCCTTTTAATCTTTTTTGATTTACACTTGGGTCTGCTTCCGACTGGCCCGGCTTGTAGAATCCGTATGCTTTTCTTTTCAATGATAGTCTAATCAAACTAAATACTCGAGCTGTCAACAATGACGGAACTATTCTTGAAAAATATCCATGAAAGTGTCAAAGACATCAAAACTGAAGTGGAAAAAATTTCATAGAAAAAGTCCAAAGAAGGGAAGACTGAAAAAGAAAATCGCCAACGCGCGCGTGCACACACACATCGGCAGTTTGCAATGATATTTTGTCGTTGTTGAATTAAATCAGAATCTATCAGCGTGTCATGTCATACAACATTGAAAAATGTTCCTTTTTTTGTAAGTGCACATGACTCTTAAAAGTGATAGTTATTTGAAATCACTTATCTCTTATACAATATAATCTATTACCGCATCAACAAAACATTTTTATATCACTATCCAGTTACGACTATTTCCATTTATATTTTGAATAAAAATCATGACAGAAAACTAATAATATTCTATCACTCTCTCTGTCTCTGTCTTTCTATCTATTTCTCTTTCAATAACACTCTCTCCTGTTATCGAAGCATAGCACTGTAGAGGAACAGATCGATATATTTGTCTCAAAGCAATTTTCTTGTTCCTTGTGTGAACTTCTGCCAAACTACGATGCAGATATTTGTGAACAAGTCGACAATAAAGGTGTAAAGATAATATGTATGGAGATAGTTACGAATATATATGTATAACAATATAAAATATGTATATTATACATATATATTTAGGTAGATAAATAAATAGATAGATAGATAGATAAATAGATAGAGATAGATAGATAAATAGATAGATAGATAGATAGATAGATAGATAGATAGATAGATAAAGATAGATAGATAGATAGATAGATAGATAGATAGATAGATAGATAGATAGATAGATAGATGGATGGATGGATGGATAGATAGATAGATAGATAGATAGATAGATAGATAGATAGATAGATAGATAGATAGATAAACCAACGAAATGAATCACACATTACAGATACAAACTCTAAGCGGAAGAGTAAAACTATGCCAGGCCTTTCACAGCTTTAAATTGTGATATTGTTTTCGTTATCTATTTTCCAACTATGGAATTTTGAATCTTTGTTACAAACCAGCTCTTTCTTCAGAGGAAGAATCTAAATGATTAAATACAGAAGAGACATACGTACATGCATACATACATACACCGGTGTGACCTAAGGTTGTAGCTAGGACATTGAATAATGAGATCCGTCGAAAGGATAACCCTGAGGACAAAGAAATAAGAACCCACAGTATGGTAGAAGCCATAGCCTCTCATAATAAAAAGGAATGTTGGTGGAATGACCCAGTGAAAACTTCAATAATATGTAAGCACAGTAGACCTTATATAATGATTTGTAATGGAGTACAGAAACTGTAGAGTTGTGAAAATTAGCTGCCCATCGGATGTTAACATAAAGCTGAAGATCAGTGACGTAGAGAATACCTAAGCTGAACAATTGAGAAATTTGCATATACTCCATCAAGATTTCAAGTTCACATTTATACCTGTAATTATTGAGGCACTGTGATATGTAACGCAGTGCCTAAATAGCAATCTTGAGAAATTAGGCTTCTGAAAACCAGAAAGGAAAAAGCTGATTCGAAGACTATAGATCCTATCTATCACTGGAACTGTAAAAATCTGTAAAACTTTCCAAAAGTTATCTTGAGCATGTCTAGATATGCAAGTGTATGCATGAGATTAAATGCATAAAGCAAAACATACAAATCTGCTCGTATACATACATAGATACATATATAATACATACCCTGTTGATGTTGTTGAAATTCCAATGAAGAAGCCTTGGATCTAGGTTAGAAACCAGCTCTTTCTCTGTTGGCAAGAAATCTTGAAATAAAACTGAATAAAGACATACATACATGCATACATACATACATACATATATACTTATATACATACATATACATGCATACTCTTCTACATTTGCATATTAATGCATACGTGTGCGTGTGTGTGTGTGTGTGTGTGTGTGTGTGTGTGTGTGTGTGTAAACAGTTATAAAGTTATAAAGGTGGCAGAGAGAAGAGGAAAGAGATAGAGAGACGACTACAAGATAGTGACAAAGTGGGAGAGTGAGGGAAACTTAAACGAATCTATTTACAGTCGTTTCATAGCGAAAGATTTTAGGAATCATTTTATCTTAAATTCAAACCGAATCAGTAATAGATACAGCAGAATCGGATATGCTTCTATCCACATGCATTACTGTTACTATTATACATGATGAAATATATATCATATATGTGAGAGGGGTAAAGAAGCAGAAAGAATGCAGGCAGACTGACATGCAAACTGTATCAGCTATTGAACATACGGGTAAATTATGGTGGATGCATTTCAAAATTATGACTTTTGTTCACAATTAAACATAATAGCCATTAATGGCTACGACATATATGCTCTATACAATTATTCTGTTGCTTCGGCGACTGCTGTTAGCGTGGTTGCTTCTTACGTTGGCTTTAGAAAAACATTATCCAAAACACCACAACAAACACTACAAAGACAGCAATAACATCTGCAGCTGCTGGTGTTACGTAAGAACCACCGATGGTTTAATAATACAATAATTAACATACATTATGATGATGATAATAATGCTAATAATAAAGGTGGTGTTGGTGGTGGTGGTGGTAAGGTTAATATTCATATGCATACATGCGTTTGCTAAAATATGTGTAGATTTATATATGCATGTACCTGCGAAGTAGAAAGAAAGAGAGAGAAAGGAAGAGTATTTTTGTA
>NC_069003.1:29506567-29512436 GCF_001194135.2 Octopus bimaculoides
ATATATATATATATATATAAGGATATATGAACACCTACGTACATCTGTTGAACAAACAGGCCCCCTCCAACTATATATATGTACATGTGTGTCTGTGTGTCTGTGTGTGTGCATGTTATGTATTGTGTACGTGTGTATGTGTGTGTGTGTTTACATAGCCTCGATATTTTCTTTTGCACATAATTACTTCCATTGTCCATTTACATTAGCAAAGGCGCAAGCATGAACTCTGTACCCTTATCACTATCGCAACCGGTACCAAAAGCACGATCACTTCAACCACCATCATTACAATGCTCCTCCTCATCATCACCATCATCACAGTCATCTTGTGCGATAATCAATCAAGTCATATATACATACCTAAGTGTATGTATATAGATAGATAGATGGATAGATGGATAGATAGATAGATGGATAGATAGATAGATAGATAGATAGATAGATAGATAGATAGATAGATAGATAGATAGATAGATAGAGATATAGATATTCTTTTATTATTTTACTTGTTTCAGTCATTTGACTGCGACCATCCTGGGGAACCGCCTTTAGTCGAGAAAATCGACCCCAGAACTTATTCTATCGGCATCTTTTGCCGAGCCACTAAGTTACGGGGACGTAAATACACCAGCATCGGTTGTCAAGCGATGTTGGTGGATACAGATGCACAAACATACACACACACACACACACACACACACACACACACACGAACACACACACACACGTATATATATATATATATATATTCCGATTTGGGATTTGACTTCCAAGATTCTTTATGGGAGTTCGTGTGTTGAAGCCTATTCTGTTACGTCTGGGGAGACACATTCTCTTTTAGTGCCTCGTGTAGCCTTACGATGTTGACTTTGCAGAATCGTTACCGCACCAGACAGACTGCTTAGCCTTATTTTGTCCGTCTACAGTTGCATGTTTTTGGTGTAGAATTCGTAAGTTAATGAAATAATAATCACAATCTTTCAGTGTTTGACGGAGGATTGTGGAAGAATTTTACCATAGCACAAGAAAGGTAGCTGTGATTACATCTAAGGAATAGCATTTAGTTGAAGACGATTAAAAAATGATAATTTAAATATGATATAATAGAGCAGTTACGCGTGGAGAATCACAATGCCATTTGTATTAAGAATAAAAATAATACAAAAAAGATGACCCTTGTGCACTGAAAAGTTTATGTTAGAAGCACTAAATATCCATGTAATGTGCACTGGTAATCAAAGAAAGATAGAGTAGAAATTGTTCGCTTAACGTAATTCCCATATAATATTGGATATAATAGTTTGAATTGTGATATAAAAGGATTCCGATATGCATAATTGATTTGCTCACTATCAATAACTGAATATCTATTGATCAAATGAGTGAAGTAAAATGAAATGGATTTACATCGGGAGTGGAGATAATTAAATATTTCGGAGAGTGGTTAGAATATAACGTAATAGTTAAATGCCTGCCGGTAGAGAATCTTGGAGAATTATTAAAATGTGACTAACGTTTGTTAAAGACTTATTCATTAACATCTGTTCATTTAAAATTATAATATATAATAATTTAATTATCAACACGCCTTGGGACAGTAAAAGCGATTCAAACATTTTTACAGTGATTTTGATAGCTTCACAAATATATTACAACAGCGACAGATCTTAAGATGTTGTGCAAATTATATTTTGATTACTAATATACCAAGAGAAGCAATAGACATATCATTAGATGTGTATGATATCGTCAAGTAGCGTGATTGACTGAAGAAAAATCACTCTTCTATTTTCAATACCAACGATGTGGCAGCTTTAGTAAGATAACATTGTAGACGGCTTTGTATTTTCTTTAAAAATTGTCTTGAAAAAAAAAAACCAAAAAAAATATGAGAAATGTCTCGTGCGCTGAACCAGTGTCTGCTATTATATCTCTGTATGATGGACATAACTTTATTGAAGATGATGAAGATATTGATGAAGTTACGATTAATGATAGAGCTTCTTGACGTTCTGCGGTTTCCGAATACGAACCAGAAAGGATATTTTCAATTTATTTTCCCATATGAGAGTTCGAGTGATCTTGATCGTCAAACGATAAAGTAGAGTTTCTCGCCGTTGAAAGAAATACACTCGCGAGAAGAAAATGTAACTGTGAATTTCTGTTGAAAGCAAAATTTAAATTGTTTGCAATCGAATACACTTTGTTGTTGTCATCACAACATTAATGGCTATATTGGAAGTTCATCTAAGAAGTATATTATGAGAGAATGGGGAATTTATATATATATATATCACTCTAAGGTTGGTTGGAAAGCTGTCTTAATGCATAATGGAACTTTAAAACCATATGTCGCCATCCATCACTAACTCAGATTATTTCACTGTATCTTATGTTAACATATAAAGTATTGCTAATACCATTCAATACAATGATCACCAACGGAATTTTTATGAAGATCTTAAGTTGTTACTATATTAATGGTAACGCAATGGGCATTCGCCCAAATCTTTCTATGACTTTGAAAATGTTAAGTTATCACAGAAATTTATGACAAAAGAAAATGACCTCACAAGGTGATATATACCATTGGAATAAACAGTTTTCAATCAATTTTAACACTTACTCCGAAGAAAATTTTTTTTTATCAATTCTTCGTAGATAATATTTGTTACGAACATGACAAAAAAGTATTTCAATTTCTCTCAAAAATATTTGTAAAGTCGAGTGCTGCAATTTTCTTTTTAAAAGTCTAATATAGGAACACAATTCCAAAAAGTATCAAGAAATAAAGATTTCAGATGAAAATCACGAGGTAAAAGCTTGGCATACCTCCAAACACCTTCAAATGGATCTACACATTTCTTTAAAATTTCAATTTTCCGTTCCGAAGGAGAGCTAGGAAACTGAGATTACTGCAATGAAGACGGGATGATAGACTGTTCTTGAATTTTGTATCGTAAGAGTGGATATCACATTTACGAATAACTCATATTTATCACATTTCTTCATTGCTGCTATGCATTTACAATCCTTCCCTTTTACTCTTTCTTTCCCTATGCCTATGTATACGTTTATAAATACGTACACATGTAACAAATCTATATGCAAATAAATGTTATCAACTTTGTGTATGACTGTACTATGTAGTCTTCAAAGATAATATTGGTTTTAAATTTTGGCTCGAGACCAACACTTTCAAAGAACGGGTAAATCGATTGCGTCAGCAGGTACTTATTTTATTGACTTGTGCGCTTACGCGAATACTATGGACATTTTTACTCCCTTACCTTTACTCCCTCCCCTCACTTAACGGTCATTCTAATCGCTCTTTTATCTTAATAACGGTCAATCACACAGTAATTTCCCTTTGTTTAACGGTCATTTTCATAGAATTTTTTCGATGGCCAGATAACTGAAGAGATGGCGGCGTGGGTTTCCGCCCCGACATCCGAAACTCGGAGCTTTATCATGGCTACCGAATAATTGTCACATATTAGATATATATGTATATATATATATATATATATATATATATATATATATATACATATATATAGATGCAAATAAATGGGATGGAAGAGGCCGCTCAGTATTTGATGTTTTGTGAGTTGGACGCAAAAGTAGCTACAGGGGAAAAGACTTGTGAGTCGAGAAGATAGAAGACCGGCCACTTCCGAGGAACAAAAATATATAATAGTGATTTTTAAAAAAAACACCTTAGAAAGAGTATGTCCATGGATCAGAAGCTGGAGCGTACTAGTGAGTGATTCGAAAACAATCATTTGTGTGGCACCCTCGTGAATGTACTAAAAATCAAGATATACATGAACTCACTGAATGCTACTCCCGAGGTTTCCTTTCATAGAATTAGTGTGGGTTTGATGTGTGTGTTGTCTACATTGCTTGCAGATGATGAAGCATTAGAAAGGGCTAAAGAAGGATATATTGTTGTATCATGTACATATAAGTAGGCATTGTTGGATGTAACCATTGTTGACGTAGAAGAGATCATGGTAAAAAAATTTAAAAAAAAGAAACGCGGTCGGGTCAACGCGGAAGTTGATTGAGTGGAGAACTGAAGGAGCTCCGTCTAAACGTTGTGTGATGCTGCATTCTCATAGAAAGCTACCTGTCCAAGTGATGAGAAATGAGAGATGAGAGATGGGTGGAACAAGTAGTCGGTAAGATACGATAGAAGATTCGCATGCTAGTCACGGCCAGCTGATTTATTGATGTCTGTAATAGCTACACAGTTTTACGGAAATACTTGAAAGCGAGATTCAAGTGATGAATGTCATTAGTTCGTTGGTCTCTCGTGTATCTAATTCTACGGAAGCCGTACTGGTGTTTGTTGTGTAAGTGGGTGAGACAGAGAGTGAGTGAAAGAGAGAGAGTTTCAATTTGCAGAAGAACATCATTGTTAATAGTTCTCTCTTTCTCTCTATTTTCTTCTGTCTTTCTCTCTCTTCTCCTCTCTTTTTCTCTCTCCACGTTACCTAAGCGATATAAAAATGTGTACATTAGGATGACAATTGACTGTGTTGAAGAGGTTTCCGTTCTTGGGAATGTTTCACATTCAAAAGTGTTTTCAAATATCATGGTATTTCTCAAGGAGAATGAGAAATTATAAAATCGTAAGAATACAATGTCTTTTTAAAAAATGCATTATATTTATATTCATTGCTAGATATGGATGTATTTCACTTACATGTAGTTTCGTCAACGAAAAATCATCTTGATATGTTAATTGTTTGAAGATAGCGACCCTGGCAGATTCGTTAATTGGGCAAATTGCTTAGCATCATTTCATCAGTCTTTACGTTCTGAGTTCAAATGCTACCGAGATCGACTTTACTTTTCATCCTCTCGGGATCATAAAAGAAGAAACAGTTACGCACTGGCATCGAAGTAATCGACTCAGCCCCCACCCATCCCCACGAACTTGCTGACCGCGTGCCAAACTTTGAAATCAATATTCTAATTGTCTGAAGGCGAAGACCTTGACAAATTTGTTAGCAAGTCGAGCAAAATTGCTTAGCGGCATTTTGTCCACCATTACGTTCCGAGTTCAAATTCCGTCGAGGTTGACTTTGCTTTTCATCCTTTCGGGGTCGAGAAATTAAGTACCAGTTGCACACAGGGTTCGATGTGATTGACATAGCCCCTACCCCAAAATTGCCAGCATTCTGCCAACATTTAAAACCAATGGTCTAATTGTCTACTATTAGTTATAGTAATACTAATAATTTTTAAGAAAGCCACACAACCACGACATATTTCGACTGGATTTGAACGCAGTTCACTCCACTTTTATTGTGCATGTTCCATTTTATCCTCCAAACCACCCATTAAACATGTAAGAACTATTTATTACTTAACCATACGACAAAAACAAGTTCATTGACACGGTTAATTCACTTATCACTAAAACAGATAATGTGAAATAATTATTGCACCTAGCATATCTTTTTGAGTTTCGAGAGAGTACTTTCACATATATATATATATGCAGCTATCGCAAATAACTGCCCGGACCCAACGCAAAATAAACTAAATTATATATGAACAGTGAATTCTCTTTTCCTTATTAGCAGTTTTCAAACTTGAAGTCTTTAAAAATCATGACAGCTGATACAAAATGTTATTGCCTTGTTTATTTGCGTATTTTAACTGCGTATTTGGAAAATATTAAAATCCCGACGAATATTTCGGTCTCTCCTTCCCCTGATAAATTTTTAATTGATCGGGCTTTCGAGAAATCTGACTTATGACAAATATGCGTTTCATCAAATAATTCGAAGCCCATGCAAACGGATATAAATGCATATATACATATATATATATATATATATATATATATATA
>NC_069003.1:29512772-29515356 GCF_001194135.2 Octopus bimaculoides
ATATATATGATATATATAATATAATATATATACATATAATATATATGTATGTATGTATGTATGTATGTATGTATGTATGTATGTATGTATGTATATATGTATGTATGTATGTATGTATGCATGCATGTATTTATATATGTATCCGGCGGGTTTCCATCAGTTTACGTTTACTAAATCAACTCACAAGGCTTAGATCCGCCCGAGGCTATAGCAGAAGACACTTGCCCGAAGTACCATGCAGTAGAACTGAACCTGAAACGCGAATATCCTAGTGGGAATTATTGCTCTTTCAAGATAAAGCTCAAATTATGGCAGTGGCAAAAAACGACCGAGATTAAGACCTAAGTCAATCATTTGATTCTGAGTCAAATTTCATAACCATAGAATCAGAAATATATCATATATCCTCTTTTATGGTTAATCAATTTCGAATCCTTCAGTCTATGAGTAAAAATAATGAAAGCAATATTACCACCGAATATTTTGTTACGACATTTTTTTATTTCTATATTTTAAATAAAGAGTACGAGGCGTAATAGTCTCCCATAAAAATAACTCATTTCTTTGCAGCAATATAGGAAAATATAAATCCAGAAAATATATATCTGAAATCACATTGAGGTGTTAACCTGGAAAGGAAATGAAATAATTCATACAATCCTTTAAATTAACATTGGTTGCAGGTATGGGATCACCATTTTAATATTTCATGTTTATAATATGCAAGAGAAAATACCTGCCATGAGGAGAACGTTACGAAAACGAATTATTTAGATTTCTCTAACTCATGTAAAATATCAAATATTGGAAAAACAGTTTGCCCTCGTATCAATGCGAAATATCAATAATACGCCATATATATATATATATATATATATATATATAGATATATATAGATATATATATATATATATAGATATATATGGATAAGGGAAATTATAGAAGGAACGCATCTAAGCAAACAATACCAATTCCAAAGCATAATTTAAAACACACAACGAAATAAATAAACATATAAATTTATAAATAAGTGCCTAGATGTGTTCCATCTATAATTTCCCTTTACTTTCTGCGGAATGAAACGGACTCTTGATTGTTTCCCTCAAATAAATTTTTTACTGTTTCTAAATATGGTCGCAATGCCGGCTCGTTCACTTTTCTATTGAGGCGACAACTGTTATTTTCATTTCTAAACCTAAGCGCACCACATTATTCATATATATTGTTCATTTCTCCTATGTTAAACTGTTCACATTCATTAACAATATCTTTGTTCAGCACTGGCCTATGTCTTCTCACACGCTTTCGGTGTATCTGATTCCTCCTTAAATTGTCAATTGGTGGTGGTGGTGGTGGTCGTCGTCGTCGTAGTGGTGGTGGTGGTGGTGGTATTTTCCTTGCACAGTTGGCTGCTGCTAGTTTTATTTCGTGCTTCCTTGATCGAATTCTCATTACTCCTGACATTTCCACTGTGGTCGTTGTTGTTGCTGATGTCATTGCTGTTACTACTCCTCCTCCTGCTCCCACTATCTTTTATAACTAAAGTAGGTGGGGGCGAGTGACGGTGAAAGACAATTTCGCGTTCTACATCTCCCACTTCCTTCTCTTGTTGACTTGCCGAGAAAGACGACGACGCCATATTAAATTTTGCAAATTCTGATAATTAATTTAATTTACGAGATTTTTGACCCGCGGGGCAAAACAAGAAGTACACTATTAATCAGATCAATATGGTCTAGATTAACTTAGTCACAAGTTATAGCAATAAAATGTAACAATAACAATCTTTTTAAAGGTAAACAAGGAACACACTTACGAAGCTCCGAAATACACGTCCAGCTCTGGCGATAATAATAATAAAATTCTTATATTAATCATTCTTTTATTAATCACAAGTGTTCTTATTTATTTATGTGTTTCAGCCAAGTGGCTGCGGTCATGCTTTTAATGATTAATATATACAAATTAATCATTAAAAGCTCGTTGCTGGAATAGGCAAAACTAAATAAACGAGGAGATGCGTAAAGTTGTTATATAACGAACATATAGTAACACTTCGTGTTTATTCAGAGATCTGCAGTAAACAATATTCATAGAAATATATTCATAGTTGCTTGTCTTTCTATTTTTCTACCATTTACATCAAGTGAAATTCCATCATAATCATCATCATCATCTGCTGTGACCGCGCAGCCATTAGCAGCACCAACACAACTACCACGACCACCACCGCTACCATCAGAATTAATAGTTATAGTTACTTCAAAACCACCCACTACTATAACAATAAATGACAAGATACATTAAAGAGAACACACACTACAGAGCAATACGTGCTATCTTCGGTAGCACTGCTACATATCAAAGTGGCGTCAACCGATACTTTAGACATACTTTGTCACGTTCATTATAATTTACAGAAGACAGATTTTATATAATGCAATGCTATAAGTATATTTTGATAAAATCAACAGTAGCAGTAACAACGAAAACAACAACAACAACAACAACAACATCAACAACAACAACAAAGAAAACAATGTTGGCACTCCGTCGCTTACGACGTCGAGGGTTCCAGTTGATC
>NC_069003.1:29516356-29517250 GCF_001194135.2 Octopus bimaculoides
ATATATACGTCTTTCCACACAGTTTCCGTCTAGTTCTCTCACTGGAAATGTTCTCACTAGCTCTCGCTTCCGTCCAGTTCTCTCACTGGAAATGAAGCAGAAACCTCGTGACCGCAAAGCGAACTTATTAATCACATAACCATTCCTGCACCTATTAGATATTTCGGTCGTCCTATAGTAGTTACTTCATAATAGGTTTATAAAAAGTTTCAGTTTACCAAAAGCCCCTAACACATTAGAATCATCGCATCATGGCAAATAAACTATTTCTGTATATGATTGCTAACTGAAGCAATATTATTTTTTACGCTTTGTCTAGACTTACAAATTCGTTTACTGTCCTATTGAAAACTTATAATTACAGTTTATAACTCTTTAGCTAGAATATTCATACTTATTGCCTTATTATTATTCTAGTTTTTGCGTTTCGCTCCGTTTTGAGTATTAATTTGACGCGTCTATAATATAAGTTTCCTTTCCTTTTTTTTCTATTGTACCTTGTCTAAGTCGTACATTCTTCAGTATTTGCATGTCTGTGTTTGGTAAAATTTTCTTGCCTCGGTTTCTACTTCTTCTTCCTTTTCTTCTTCTTCTTCTTCTTCTTCTTCTTCTTCTTCTTCTTCTTATTATTATTATTATTATTATTATTATTATTATTATTATTATTATTATTATTATTATTATTTGATTATTATTATTATTATTATTATTATTATTATTATTATCTCTTCTTCTTCTTCTTTGTTTTCTTCTTGTCTTCTTTCATCATCATTATTATTATCATTATTATTATCACCATTATTATTATTATTATTATTATGATTATTATTATCTCTTCTTCTTCTTCTTCATTGTTTTCTTCTTGTCTTCTTTCATCATCATTATTATTATCAT
>NC_069003.1:29517544-29525145 GCF_001194135.2 Octopus bimaculoides
CATCATTATTATTATTATTTTATTATTATTATTATTATTATTATTATTATTATTACCATCCTCATTAGCGCCATCATGTTCATTACCATCACCACTAGCACCAATATCCTCATCATCCTCAATTTCATCATCATCATCATTAACATTATCATTACAGTTGTTTTTACTTTTATTATTATCATTATCCATATTTTACATTTGTCGGTACTGTTATTATTATTGTTGCCTTTATCATCATCATAATCATTATTATCATTATTATTATTATTATTATTATTATTATTATTATTATTATTATTATTATTATTTGCTGATAAAAAAAGCAATTCAACGCATCATACAGCTCTTATCGTGTTCCGTAGATTATAATGAACGTGGTGCAGTATGTCTCAAGTATCCGTCAACGGTTACTTTGATGGTGACAATGCTGTCCATGTTAGCATCTATTATTGCGGTGTCTTTCGTATTTCTTTCATATATCTTTTAATTTATGGCTATAACAGAACTTGATATTAAGACTACTACCACTGTTGTTTACAGCTACTGAATGGGAGGAGCAGGAGAAGAGAGAGAGAAAGAAGAAAGGGAGGATGATGACGATGATGGCAAGTTGAATCCTCTTCATGTGAAATATTGAAAGATAGATAGACGAACAAGAATGAAAATATTTCAGTGGTTTTTGTTTTTTTAATGTATGTCTCAAGTACGCAGTAAAATTGGTTTGGACAGACTGTAAATAGAAGAGAAAAATGTATGTTTAATGGAAGAGTGAAGCAGAAGAATATCAAGAATTACATTGCATGGCTTGTATCAAGAATTTTGAAATACTTAAGAACCCAGCGAGAGAATGAAGACAACACATGTGAGATCGATATCATGTTATATGAGATCGATATCATGTTATATGGCATTGAAACTATCGAATGTAGAGAATAAATTATGATGATTGTCGTAGCGAAATGATGATGATGTAGATGATGATGTTGATGATGATGATGATGATGATGATGATGATGATGATGATGATGATGATGATGATGATGATGATGATGGTTCGTGGTATGTTCATTGTATGCTGGGAAGCGTTAATGCAAATTTGCAGTGTGACTTAGTATATCGTACATTACTGATGAGTTGAAATATCTTGCAGGATGGCGTAGAAATGTACAAGTATTGCGTGTTGCAAGGAATTACTATGTTGTGTACTGCGTGGACTGGAGGGGCAATGTGAAATTAAGAGTCTTGGTCAAGAACACAACGCACTGCTGAGAATGGAATTGAACTCACGAACTTACGATCGTGAGCCTGATACACTTAGTTGTAAGCCTCGCACCTCCAATAAAAGAACTAAAGATCCGAAACATAGGTTAAACCCAATAGTGTTATACAGAATGATCACAAAGGAAACATCACTATGTGGAGGAAGTAATGAAGGCAGTTATTTCCGGTTTCGTTTACTGAAGTCAGAATGACTTTCAAGTTGCGCGACCTATACTTGGGGCTCAGAGAAGATAGCCATCTATTTGTAATGTTTCTTATTATACACTCTCTCCGCCAAGAGTACTATCCATGGTTGCTCATATTTGTCTTGAGTCATGGTCTGTTAAGGAAACTCCCTCACGATGTTGGTTATAGTCGAAGAGCATCAGCAGGTATGGATGATGTCATTGATATTGTTGTGTCGACGCCCCCAGGCGAAGAAGTAGGATCTCCCAAGACATATAAATAGATGTAGTCTGGTCATGGTAGGTGTGTTGAGTAACAG
This sequence comes from Octopus bimaculoides, assembly GCF_001194135.2. Taxonomy (NCBI): domain Eukaryota; kingdom Metazoa; phylum Mollusca; class Cephalopoda; order Octopoda; family Octopodidae; genus Octopus; species Octopus bimaculoides. The sequence continues at coordinate 29,519,310 of NC_069003.1, forward strand.
TCGAGTAGCAGTTGTGTAGCGGTTGAGTAGAGATCATCCGAAGGTGCTAGATAGCAGTAGCTTGAGACATAACAGATATACTGTGAGAGATCTCGGTAATCGAGTCAGTTGGCACCAAACTGAAGGAATATGTAGAGGTAACTGAAACAGTCATTAAATTAAAATTAGCTGATGACAACTCAACTATTACAAAATATTACAAAATAAAAGTTTGCGTCAACTGCATTAATGTTATGTTATTTTTTGGCATTTTTAAATGAAACGTGTCACAGATACGAGGACTAGCAGCAGTTGCACACTGATCTAGATGCTAGATACGATAGGAAAATCCTGTACACGTGAATTAAGTACTAATGTACCTGATGCAAAATACAGTAAATGAACCGAAGCATGTGGAATACGGCAATAAATACGACCTCTATATGCCATTACAGTTATTTAACACATTTCATTACTCTTACTCTTTTACTCTTTTACTTGTTTCAGTCAATTGGTTCAATGCAAAGGTGTAAAAGTATTTACGATGTACTGTAATTTTCTGCAATGGCGTAGGAGTAATTTTCTGCAATGGAATAAGAGTGGCTGTATGGTAAGTAGCTTGCTTACGAACCACATGGTTCTGGGTTCAGTCCCACTGCGTTGCACCTTGGGCAAGTGTCTTCTACTATAGCCTCGGGTCGACCAAAGCCTTGTAAGTGGATTTGGTAGACGGAAACTGAAAGAAGCCCGTCGTATATATGTGTATGTATATATATAAATGTGTGTGTTTGTGTGTCTGTGTTTGTCTCCCACCCACCCTAACATCGCTTAACAATCGATGCTGGAGTGTTTACGTCCCCGTAACTTAACAGTTCGGCAAAATAGACCGATAGAATAAGTACTAGGCTTACAAAGAATAAGTCCTGGGGTCGATTTGCTCGACTAAAGGTGGTGCTCCAGCATGACCACAGTCAAATGACTGAAACAAGTAAAAGAGTAAAAGAGTAAGAGTAATTAAATGTGTTAAATAACTGTAATGGCATATAGAGGTCGTATTTAGTGCCGTATTCCACATGCTTCTGTTCATTTACTGTATTTTGCATCAGGTACATTAGTACTTAATTCACGTGTGCGGGATTTTCCTATCGTATCTAACATCTAGATCAGTGTGAAACTGCTGCTAGTCCTCGTATCTGTGACACGTTTCATTTAAAAATGCCAAAATAACATTAATGCAGTTGAGGCAAACTTTCATTTTGTAATATTTTAGGAACAATTAGTTTTGGAAAATTTCACTACAAAATTGATAAATTCCAATGTTCCAATATTCTCTTTGCTGTTCGCGTTCAATATCTCGTATTTTTCGGCTAGATTTTATTGGTGAATAGTTTAGTTTGAGCAATATCGATATTTTCTTTATATTTGATCGAATGTTTTAACAGTAACCAGCATTCCATCAAAACATTCATCAATGATTCGATTTATTTCAAAGTCAGATAATATATGCTTGTAATGGCAATTATGAAAATCGTAAGCATAAAGGTTTGTAGGGTTGATAAAGTATTATGATGTTGGTTTTGCTCCTAAGAGTTATTTTATTCAGTATATTTTTTTATGATACCAATAACACCTACTAAAGTCTCAGCCTCTGAGACGTATTTACTGGTCTCTTTATATCCAGCGGTCAGATACTTACTAGAGGAGTGTGGTCCTTTGACTCTAAATGGTGTTTATATAGAAAGTGATCGAACATCGAATAAACAAGTTGATCTCTATATTTGCAAAAATCAGTTACTGTACATTCAATCATTTATGGGTTTTAGCTCATAAACGTTGAACACCATTTTTACGTTGGAACAGAACCAATCCAACATTTACAAAACCAATCCAGGATTAGTGACGTGTTTTCATTGTAATCCCTCTGGCCCTAATTTTCAACTCATTAAAACTTCGTTAATAGTCAGTCAACTGACCATTTGAATAGCACGCTCTCTCGTTTTTGTGAAATTAAGATTCACTAAAACTTGTGATGTTCTTAATGAATGTGCAATACTACCTGCCTTTTGTGACAAATACTAACACATCATTTGCATTGTTTTCTGTACTTCGTAATTTAATTATAGTATCGTTACATTTCACGGATAATATTTTTTGATTTCCAATGCACTAACATTGTAGCTCAAATATTTGACTTCTTTGCGTGAAAAAACCTCATTCTTCCGTATGTCATTTGAAGCCATAATTTTGTAATTTTAACTATTTAATTCGACATTATTCAAATATTTTCCATCAGTAATCTCGGTGAGGATGCACGTTGCTTTATTCCAGGTAAAATTTGACTAAAACAAAAAACAAAAAACGTTAGCATATAGCAGTCTCACTAAAAATTACGAATGGTATTCATTTGTATTTATAAAGCATAAAAGACGAGTAATTTTGTGGTTCTTCTATTAATTCAATCTGTTGAAATGTGTCTTTTAAAACAATTACGCCGAAATTTTTTCTCACCTTTAAATTATGATAACCCATAATACTGGGGTATAAAGTGGTGATCTTTTTCAGTCTGTTTCTTTACGCATTCAAATTGAAATTTGAATACTTCTGCAATAACCTAATCCAGCTGTAAATATTTAGAATTCTTAGCACATAAATTATCGATTTAGTTTTAGTTTTAAAAATTATTTCCTTTATCAACATTATTAACCCTTTGAACATGGAAAGCGATATATTCTATCAAAATAATTTTATTACCGTTAACTGCGGAAAGCTGTTTTCTGCGAATGCTTTGGAAAACAACTCTCCATTGAGCTGCGAGATGCGATAACAATCCCTGTGAAACATTTTGCAAAAGACAATTTCTTAATTATTTCATATTTTTCGTCAAATATCATTTTACAGATTAAGTAGATATAAAACTTTACCTACAAGGGATAATAAAATGTATTGCACAAGCAGAAAATATCAATTTTAATTTTTGATGGATAATCAACATCATTATGGGAATTACAATGAGATTTAATTTCATAGTAAAGTATATCAAATGTTTTGCAGAATATCCTCCGTCTTTATGTTCTGAGCTCATATCCCAGTGAGATAGGCTTTCAGTTTCATCCTTTCCGGTCAGAATCAATGAAATAAATACCAGTTATACACTGGGATCGATGCCAGAAATTTCAGGTGTTGTGCCAATAGCAAAAAACTTTGTTGAAAAGGCATTTACTTGCATTACCACACTTATGTAACCCTTTCTACTATAGGCACAAGTCTGGAACTTGGGGGGAAGTGGGTGAGTCAGTAATATCGATCTCAGTTTTGAACCGGTACTCGTTTTATTGGCCCCGAAAGAATGAAAGGTAAACTCAAACTTGAAGGCATTTGAACACATAACGCAAAACCGGAAGAAAATACGCTTGACATTTTGCTCGGAACGGTATTTTTTTTTCCTGACTCGGCACATTCTGCATACGTAATAGATACAGAATTAACTTCAATTTCATTTATATTTCACTCATAATCTACCGATAAAATTATCATTACGGTGACTGCAATTTTTATAGGATTTTGTGAGATATTTTAATATAAATTTCAAATAATTCTAATTTCAATTTGATGCCATGCATACATTAGCTAAATGTCCACTTTTCTCCTGATTTCGCAGATTTTGTTATTGCTGTTCAGACATGATTTCATTTCTTAACGAATAAAACTTATCAGACATTTCAGTCGCTTATTTGACCTCACATTATTTTATGTTTGAGTTATAATCACCAGTTGCTTTAGTTGTCTTTATATAATTCAATGACAGTGAGAAATGTCGCTAAAATCTTTGGTCACTCACATTGTACCGCTAAGAAATTATTCAACCTTTTTAGCACGAATAATAGATTTGGTAACTTTTAATATAATACAGACTGTTGTATTCTCGTTGCGTAGACAGGCAAGACGTATTTCTTCGGCCGGCGAAGACGTGACAATTTGCTTAAATATCAAGCGGTAGACAATTTTCGAAGTGTTATTTCCGAATTTACAATCACGCACCTACAATATCATTTCAGTTACCCAATCATCATATAATTGACCAGTCTTAACTATACATTATTGTAACTTGATAGAAGAGATCAAACTGTACAAGGTTTTTATTTTTTAATGTAGTGTCAACTTTTCAGTAATTTTACGAAACATTTCACGTTCTTCAGAGCAGAAATTGGCCGCTTCTTGTCTAATCCACGACCGAAAATACAATTGCTACTTATCGTTGTCTGCAACGTTTCATAATTTATAAGCGCTCCTTTAGAATTTTAAGATAAATAATTCTTTTATCGCGAGTAACAGAAGGAAAGAAAAATATGGAGCATCTTAGACACATATATTTGTGTTGGTATGTAGAGCAACAGCGTTTCACTGAAATAAAAAAAAGACACTTTTTCTATTTCATATATCTTTCACTTTTTACTTGTTTCAATCATTAGACTGCAGCCATGCTGGGGCACTGCCTTGAAGACATTTCAATCAAATGAATCAACCCAAGTATTTATATTTTTTTTAAACGTTGTATTCTCTGTGCCGAACCGCTAAGTTATGGGGACGTAAGCACAACAACATCGGTTGTCAAGCTGTAGTGGGAATCACACATAGACACAAAGACACACACACACACACATACATACATACATACATACATACATACATACATACATACATACATACATATGCATGTGTGTGTGTGTATTCAAGACGGGCTTCTTTCAGTTTCCGTCAACCAAGTCCACTCACACTTTGGTCGGCCCGAGGGTAAAGTTGAATACACTTCCCCAAGTTGTCAATACCTATTGTTGAAAACATTTCGTTTTTAATTTCGTAGAGCATTAACGATATTTGTAGGCCGAAATTTTGAGAAGATTAATAACTGCGGGCCGGGCATTGTTTTTTGTTTTTTGTCTTTTTTGAGCAAAATACTTCATGCTACAACATTCCAGTCCACTCAGCGCTAAATGAATTCCACAAATCACTGGAAAGTTAACCCTGCGACGGACCGGCGTCATTATCAGAGGGGAGTGTTGTAATTTCCATCAGTTACACTCCATCAAAACCATTGAAATGAAAACCGTATGCGTCCTATGACCCGTGGTAGATAGAACGTACTTGCCTGCATGTCTGTAATACTATAATGACAGGAGTACAATTTTTAAATGAAATAAGCGCGTAAGTGGCTTTGTGGTAAGAAATTTGCTTCCCAGCCACATGGTTGCGGATTCAATACTTGGACAAGGCTCTTCGAATATAGCCCTGGGCCGATCAAAATCTTGTGTATAGTTTTGGCAGACGAAATTTGAAACAAGTCCGTCGCGTGTATGTATGTGTGCGTGATTTTGTCCCCCACCACGGCTGGACAACCGGTGTTGGTGTGCTTACAGCCCCATAATTAGTGGTTCCACACAAAAGGTTGATAGATTCCTCAAGGTGGTGCCCCAGCATGGACGCAGTCTCAGTACTGAATCAACTAAAATACAGAGCAAGATAATAAGACGAATGTACAAACAACTTATAGTCTATAAGGGAATGAACTACTGCTGGAATTAATCATTGTAAATAATTAAAATATAGAAATGGCGAAATCCAAGTTCATATCCAGTCTAGAACATAATTAAACGTCCGAAACCAATATATTGTAAGATTAAATTATGTAAGAAATTTAATAACTTTTGTGAGCTGCGACAGTATTCTTTTCAGTTTACAGAAGCCAATAATTCAGTTGAGAAATTAACGCTCGTGTGTATGACTCAAGTTATAAACAAACACACATGTCAATACACGAGCCTAACCTGTATAAACAGGGTTGGCCAAATGTCACCCGACA
>NC_069003.1:29525660-29526641 GCF_001194135.2 Octopus bimaculoides
TATTTCAACCATTTCACCGTGGCCATGCCGCTGGACCACCGCCTTCAGTCGAACAAATCGAATTGAGGACTAACTCTTTTTAGGCCTAGTACTGTTTCTTTTGCCGAATCATTAAGTTACGGGCACGTAAACACACCAACATCGGTTGTCAAGCGATGGTGGGGGACAAACACAGTACATATATATATATATATATATATATTTATAGGAATCCGCTGGAAAAAAAATGAAAGTGACTTATAGGGATGGGCTACAGTCTCCTATGTTGGTAAGGGCCAAAATTTGACACCCGCACCAGAACCTCTCCCGAGTAATGAAAAACCGTCATGCCAAATTTGGTACAGATTGATCCAGCTGTTTGGCCGTGCATAGAGGACACACACACGCATAGTGAATTATAGATAGATAGATAGATAGATAGATAGATAGATAGATAGATAGATAGATAGATAGATAGATAAAGTAACATTTATGTCTAATATGAAATCATATTTACACACGAACACACACACACACGCACGCATTCAAGCAGACACACACACGTGTATATATATATATATATATATATATGTGTGTGTGTGTGTGTGTGTGTGTGTGTGTATGTGTGTGTGTGTGTTAATACTCACACGCTCACATATATGTATATATTAATGCATAAAATCGCTGATGCAGTCACATAGTCACATACACGTATATGTAGAGATATCTTTAGCAAGTGAGAGACATGGGAAAGGGCACCTCGTTCAGTTAATCTAGCTTATCTCTAAACACGATATCTCTGCAGAAAACCTTACGATTTCACGGAACGCATTGAATTCTTTCATTAACACCTAAAAGTGAATCAGTCATTTGTACATTTCTGCTTAGTGTGACTAGTATCTTTCAACAAATCATGTTTATTTGTCTGTTCGTGTAGATGTCGTTCGTGTTGTGGCGATAATAGTCGTAGTGAATGTGTTGGCGTTGTGGTTGTTGATGTTG